>NC_061814.1:43747116-43849616 GCF_021462225.1 Girardinichthys multiradiatus | reverse complement strand
TTCACAGTGATGTTATAGACTCACCAGCCATTATCACAAATGCTTGAAGGCCATGGTTGCTGGCTACAGTGGAACAACTATTGGAGTCAGGGACACTTTCTTCCCACATAGAGCCAGGTTTGTTTGCATAGATATGTCCCCCAAACAATACATTCAATGATTATTTAAAAACTACACTTTGAATTTATACAGGTTATCTTTGTTTGGCGTTAAAATTAGTTTTTCTGACCTAAAAAATGTTAGTATGACAAACTAACAGAAAACAGAAGCAACATGTAAGGGACAGCGCTGTAGTGACCTTGTTTACTTTTAGTCATCTCTGTTTTTATGCACCACATTTCCTCACTCTGCTGTTTTCTCCTACTACTCTCCATCTTATACATCATCTGTAATTATTGGTGCTATAACTTTATACCATCTCTGTTTTTCTATCCATTGACAGTAATCCTGTTTAATCCCAAGGCTGATCACACTGAGCCTGGTTCTGGTTCTGCTGGAGGTTTCTTCCCGTTAAAAGGGTGTCACTCATTTCTACTGTTGCCACAAGGATGACTCAGGATGAGGAAAAGCTGCAAACGTAATGCAGAGAGTTGGACTTTCTTAGAAGGTAAAGGTTTTATAACGTGTTTGATGCTCTTCTAAATATGACTGAACTGGATCAAACATATTTGTTCTGTTTTATTTGATAAGAAAAACTATGATGTGGACTGTTTTTGTGTTCTCTTACACTGGAGTTAACTTTCTGTGGTCCTTATGACTTTAGTTCCTCAGAGGGGGGCTGTCACCTAGCACTGCTCCAGAAGCTAATCTGGAATGTTGTGTTTAGTGACCACGCCCACTTTCAAACGGTTATGTAGATCCAAACACCGTAATTCACTTTATCTTACAGAACAAATTCAGAACCAATGTCACCTCAAAGATCTTTACAAGACCAACAGATGAGTCACTGACTGTAGTAACATTTTAATAGAGCGTGTAATTGGAAGTGCAAATAAGCACTTTATTATCAACACTTTATCAGTACTTTTCATAAACGAAGCGGCCATATTGGATTTTGGGATCAGGGTTGGAGAGAAACCTGAGTTTCCAGTCTGGTTTTCCTTACTGGCATTCAAACATTACAGACAGAGGGCACTGTAAACTGGGGATGACCTCCATCCCAGATCCGAGGTTCTGCTTCCCAGTCAAGTGCAGAACAGCAGGAAACAAAGCCAGCAGGACGTAACCTTGAGCGGACAACACGAGGACGAAGTCATGAGGGTCTATTAGGAAGGACGGATGAGAGGAGAGTTTTAGATTTTGGGAGATAAAACTCCATTTCTATGATAGTAAAAAACTAATAATTTGTGAGTTATGAAACCCGCTAACTTCTGACTTGAGATTCACTTTTTGAACTTTTCCACATTTTGTCACCAGGACAACAGCAAATGTCAAGTTCATAATTTTAACAAGATAAAACAAAAAATGTTTTTTAAGATTAAAAAACAAGTCAAATCTGAAAAGTGCGTCATGTGTTTGTATTCAGTTCCTCTGGAGTAAACACTTTGTGGATTCACCTTTCTATGCAGGTCCAGCTGCAGGTCCTTTGGGTTTGTCCCAGCGACAGACCAACACGTTTGACTTGATTTCTCACTAGTTTGAAGTTATTCAGATTAGATAGGAAGCATCTGTGAACATCAGCGTTAAGGGCCTGCCACTGATTCTGAGTTGGATTTAGGTCTGGACTTTGACTAGGCCATTCTAACACATGAATAAAGCATCCATTGTATCTCTGGCAGTATGTTCAGGGTGGTTCCCCTGCTGGAAGGTGAACATCCACCCCAGTCTCCGGTCTTCTAGCCTCTAACAGGCTCCTGGATGTAGCTCCATCCATCTTCCCATCAACTCTGACCAGCTTCCCTGCTGAAGACCAGCATCCCTGGATGCTGATCACCACTATGCTTCACCATTGAGATGTTGTGTGCAGGGCTTTCTACCACTTATAGTGATGTTTACTGATTAGGTGACATCTGGATGGAGTTGTTGGGATCAGATTAAAAGAGGCACGAAGACAAATACACACCGCACTCTTCAGATTTTAATTTATAAACCCTGTTTTCTGTCCTTCCACTTCACAGCTATGCTCTACACCCAAGCAACATTTAATCATCAGAACCAAGCTGGTTTCTCTCATCAGCTTCTCTGTAGAGACGGACTCTTCTACCAGTAGGAATCTTTTGGAGCTGAAGTGCAAACAGAACATATTTCAGCTGGTGTTCGATGCTCTGATCAGAAAGCTGAGGATCCTCCTGCTGAATCTAAGAGCAGGAGGACTCTGCAGCTCTCCGAGCCTTTTCAACGCCCACAGACACAAAAATGTTGCCGTGCATTGTCGCTGTGTGGCGAGCCGCCCACCCCGTGGCAGATGGGGGTTTGGTCGCTCCACACACACACACACACACACACACACACACACACACACACACACACACACACATTCTGCAGTGAATCGAGTCAGAAAACACACCCGATGTGACGTGTAAACTCACAAACACTCCCACACACTCCAGTTCTTCCCTGCAACAAACAATCTCAATCTTCGCTCCTTTTCCTGTCAGAATCTGTAGCAGATCTTTATTTTCGGCTCTCTGTGCACAAACACACATGAGCACACAAACCGCTCCGTGGGGACGGTGCCCTGCGTCCACCCTTCGCCCACGCTCCTGCAGGCCGCTGGGGCTCTGGGGGGTTTCTGGTTTTGTGTTGGGCGGCTCGGGATGTCAGCCGGGGGTCCGGCGGCTCGGCAGAGCCTACCGCGCCGATTAATCATCTGTCATCTGTGGGTTTTTGTTAATATGGATCTTTGTCTTCATCTTCAGCTCATGTTGGGGCTGCTCACCGCCTGCTGCCCCTCTTTAACATTTTTGCAAACAGAAAAACAGCTGAAGTAAAATTCTTCTATTAAGGTAAAACCTTCAGCAGCTGACCGAGCAGCATCTGTGACCTTTGAGGCCTCAGAATGACCCCTCACTTTTGAAATGCAAAGAACACAGTATTTTCTGTTGTAATTCTCAGTTGTCTAACAGAAACAGTCCTTATTCTGGCCAGAGTTCAGATTAATGCTCTCCACTGATATCTGAGCCTCAACATTTCTGTTCTTACTGTCAGATTTTGTTGTTTTTCTCCATTTTACCCCCTTTTAACTCAAGCTCAAGCATTTTTATGCTTTTCAAGTGGGATTAAAGCAAAGAAAGGAAGCCTTTCAGGTCTAATTTTTCAACCGAATAAAAATAAATCCTTATTTGTTGGTTAGATCCATTTTCAAGATATTGTGAACTTATTTAGAAGTAGTTTTCCTGCTTGGTTTTAGAGCTGAAGCTGTAGGTGGAGGGAAAGCTGTCCTGGTTTAAAGAAGCAGAGGAGAACTAAGCATCGTTGATGAGTTGATTTTACATTTCAGGCTGGATCTGCTGATCGATCTGCAGGCGTTTGGACCAAGATCCTCTCTGATTGCATATTCATGGGAAACGTATTGAGTGCTGAGTATCGGATAATAGACCGGCCCATGAATGATGGAGGAGCTGCATGAATGAAAGGCTTCCTCACCAGAATGAGTCGGGATTATTAGCTGCTTTAAACAGACTCTGGTCCGATCGGTCCTGATGGAATCAGGATGTTTCAGAACAAAGAAGAACCACAGAGGCCACAGACATTTAGTGCAGAGAAGGATTTGATTGTTGGGTTACCTTCTCCTGTTGATGATGGTTGTTGTGGGACAAAAAACCCAAACTGACTAAGTTCATTAGTTTTGTTTGAAGAAGACAGAAAATGCAGAACCTGCTTTACATTTTATTATTAAAAATGTGTTTTTACTATACAACAACTATACAAACTGCTTTAATCTTTGACATAAAACTAATAATTCTGTTATTAAACTTCAAAGCTGCACAAACGTTTTTCTGCCAGAAAAGTCTCTGAATCTGAGAAAAGGGGAGAAAGAACTCCTGCAGATAAACTGTGGATTTTTAGGTATTTATATACATGTGCAAATAAAATGCACATAGCAAATGACAGATTTTATAAAAATATGATGCATTATTTATTGTTGGCTTTCTGCATAAAATCTGCTCTTTACAAATGTGTGCAACTGAGACTCAGATGAGTCTTTCTAAATCACTCTTCGCTGTACGAGACAGAAGTACAGAAATCTACACATTTCATGTTGATCGGGTCCCGATTTTCATCTTTAGAAAAATAAATGAAGCACAATGTAAAAAAGACCAAAGCATAACATTTATAGGGTTTTTAGTTTCTTTCGTACCCTCCTTTTGTTTTTATTGTTCCAGTCAGTGTCTAAAATATTAACTTTTCATGTTTATACTTTTAATTTCTTTATAAATAAATATGCACACATGCTAGCTTCAAATAAAATCTACATTTCTTAAGGTGGCTTAAAAAGGTGCATAAATTTCCCATAAATCTAGTTTAATCCATCTTAAAACATGTCTGAGTGACGTTTTCAGAGGATAATTGATTATTTTCAGCCTTTTTCTGTCAGTTTGCATCTTTCTATTTAAATATTGTTCAGCTTTCAGGAAAACTAAACAATAAAAGAGCAAAACTCACCCAGATAAATCACATCTCTGTGTTCTTCAGCCATGAAGCAGAACTAACAGTAAAATCCTTCAGGATTATTTAAATGCTCCACATTTATGCATTTAGCAGCAAATGAATATATGTTTTTCCTTTTTGCAAAAATCTATTTAAAATGTTCGATCAGTCATCCGTGCATTTTTCTCCTAACCCTAAAGTCTGAAATATTGATTTTCAGGCAATTTCTCCCATTTTTATAGTGAAACTTGTTAAAAATTGAGAAGTTTATTTTCTTTTTACCTTACATAGGTACCTTTGTGTTTGTCTCACCAGTTTAGGCCAAATGAAACTGACCAACAGATGAAACTTAATTGATTAAGTTTTGCTTCAAATAATCAACAAAATATGTAAATTCTTTTGGAAATTGTCATGAAAACCTCTTTTATTCGACAGAAACAATATATCTGAGTGATTATTCAGCTGTTTAAAGCCTCTTTTTGACTCCTGGCATTTTAATAATTAAAACTGAATAAAAGATGAAACTATGTGTAAAAGCTGCAAAGAAGGACAAACTGAGAGAACCCTGAAAGGTTCACTAAAAGCTCCCGACTTTCAACTTTGATCAGTTTTCTTGCAGTTTGGATGCAAATGCAAATAAAATTCATCAGAAATCAAAAGATAATTTTTTAAACACTCAAATTATGACATCTTCTCTCACAGACTGAGGAAAATAATCTGCAGGTTCCTCTTCATCCATGGAGCTCACACCTGAAGCTCTGAAACTAAATAAATGCCTCTAAAAGTTCAAGAAATGTTGTTTTTTCATTCTTTTCTCTCATTTTTATTTGTTTTAAGCTAACAACGTCAGCGTCTCTAAATTGGGACCTCCTGGCTGCTGTAACTGCCACTAAATCTTTTTATTTAATAAACTTCATTTATTTTTATATTATTGGCCAAATAATTTGCACATTTTACATTTATTTTTTTTAAATTTTAAATAACAAAATAAAACACAAAATTTGTGAAGCTGATGAAAAATATCTAAAGTAATCTTTTCCAAACACAAAGTAAGTTATTTTATGATTAGATGCTTTTTAGAGGCTCGTTTTCAGCCGTTCTCTGACGGCTTCATGTTGGTTATTAAATGCTGACCTAAACACCAATAAGACTGACAGGAAACACACAAAGACTTGTGTTTCTCAGCCAATAAGGAAACCTGCAGGCTAAAGACTTATTTAAAAGCTCTGTGAAAACATTATGACATATTATTTTCTGCTGCATTTAGGAGCTTTTTTTACTTTAAAAACGTGCTTCTGTGCAGGTTTATCCTCCATTTTCTTCAGTTTCAATAAATTTGACAAATTAACCATAAATTACCCTGAAATAAAAAAGGTCTGAAGAATTTGTGTTTTTAATTAATTGTTTAGATATTTTTAGATATTTTATAGTTAGTAATGTTGAAACTTTTTCAGTTCTGAATTTATGGCTGACATTTAAAAGACTTTCTTCTAAATGGATGAAACGTTTTTTAATTGTCCTGCTTTCCTTGGTCTTCATTGTGCCACTAAGCAGGTAATTTTAAGATGAAGAAACTAAACTAATTCTAAAACAAACAGATGACAAAAGTACAACATTTATGCGTTTGGTTTGTAAAACAATTTTAAAAATCTTTTCAAAATACAAAAGCTGCCACTTATTTTAACAAAAATTATTAATTTCCATAAAAATTGTTATTTTCTGGAGAAAACGATTATTTTCAGTCTTCTCTCCATGCGTCCTCACGTAAATAATGTCAGATAACTCAAAGTTCTCGTGTTTTCAACCAAAAAAGACACCAGGAAGTTGTAGAAATGGACCAAAAGCCAAACCCTGCAGGTTGAATTTTTATTTTACAGCACCAAATTGAACTTGATTGATTCAGATATTTTCCTGCAGTTTTCTGGATGCATCTGAACAAATGAACCTCTCTTTCATCTGCAAAAGCCTTAAAAACCGTTATGGAAATGGGTCTCTGCAGATTTCTTTCTTCACCACATCAGGAGGGTTAAAGAGTTAAAGATTTACACCCAAATGTGGGAAAACAACAACTGACTCACCGCCTCAGGGTCGCCCGGCGAACATCCAGAGAGAAGATGAATATTTCAGAAGAGAAAAACGATGAGATCTTCTCCGTCTGACTGCAGATCTGCGTTTGGCTGCAGGACCGAGAAGTTACTCTGGATTTCTGGCTCGCCTCTTGGAGAACAGAGGAAAAAAGGGGGTCATCGGCATCCGGGGCCTGAGTGGGCCGCCGATCACAAAAAGACACAGAGAGGCAGGGATCGTGTAGGAGGGAGGGAACAATACGACTGTTCCCACCTCAGTTTGCTTCCACCCTCACAGTTAAAATTGTTATGGAAATGAGGCAATTGGAGAGAGGACAGAAGCTTCTGCAACCGGATCTGGAAGTTCAGGAAGACAGAAGCTTCTGCAGATGGTTCATGAGGTTTAGGAGGACAGAAGCTTCTGCAGCCTAATCAGGAGGTTTAGGAGGACAGAAGCTTCTGCAGCCTAATCAGGAGGTTTAGGAGGACAGAAGCTTCTGTAACCGGATCTGGAAGTTCAGGAAGACAGAAACTTCTGCAGATGGTTCATGAGGTTCAGGAGGACAGAAGCTTCTGTAACCAGATCTGGAAGTTCAGGAAGACAGAAACTTCTGCAGATGGTTCATGAGGTTCAGGAAGACAGAAGCTTCTGCAGATGGTTCATGAGGTTTGGGACGACAGAAGCTTCTGCAGATGGTTCATGAGGTTTGGGACGACAGAAGCTTCTGCAGATGGTTCATGAGGTTCAGGAGGACAGAAGCTTCTGCAGCCTAATCAGGAGGTTTAGGAGGACAGAAGCTTCTGTAACCGGATTTGGAAGTTCAAGAAGACAGAAGCTTCTGCAGATGGTTCATGAGGTTCAGGAGGACAGAAGCTTCTGCAGCCTAATCAGGAGGTTTAGGAGGACAGAAGCTTCTGTAACCGGATCTGGAAGTTCAGGAAGACAGAAGCTTCTGCAGATGGTTCATGAGGTTTGGGACGACAGAGGCTTCTGCAGATGGTTCATGAGGTTCAGGAGGACAGAAGCTTCTGCAGCCTAATCAGGAGGTTTAGGAGGACAGAAGCTTCTGTAACCGGATTTGGAAGTTCAAGAAGACAGAAGCTTCTGCAGATGGTTCATGAGGTTTGGGAGGACAGAAGCTTCTGTAACCAGATTTGGAAGTTCAAGAAGACAGAAGCTTCTGCAGATGGTTCATGAGGTTTAGGAGGACAGAAGCTTCTGTAACCAGATTTGGAAGTTCAAGAAGACAGAAGCTTCTGCAGATGGTTCATGAGGTTTAGGAGGACAGAAGCTTCTGTAACCGGATTTGGAAGTTCAGGAAGACAGAAGCTTCTGCAGATGGTTCATGAGGTTTAGGAGGACAGAAGCTTCTGCAGCCTGATCAGGAGGTTTAGGAGGACAGAAGCCTCATTACAGATGTTTAATTACTGCTTTGACTGCAGACATGGAGACCTCTAAGCCAGCACCTGTTTTTTTGTAGATATCTCCTGACTTACGAAGATCAGCTCACCTCTGTCCTATTTGAATTGCATGTTCAAGTAGGTTTTCCTGTTTTTAGGATATTTAATAGAAGTTTTCATGATGCTGAAATTTTTAAGTCAAAAACATAAACTACAAAAACTATTCAATAGTAAGTATTAATTGGAATGTATGAACCTGACTGTTGTGAAGAGCCTTGAGACGACATGTGTTGTGAATTGGTGCTATATAAATAAAACTGAATTGAACTGAATTGAATTTCTGGTGACGAAACCATCAGGACACACCCACATCTGGCAAAACCAGGTGCACAGGATCCTTACTCAGCATTTTTAGGGAGGTTTGCTTTGTTTAGATGTTTAGCTTGGTGCTCCTGGCCGTTGAGGCAAACACCATGGTGAGATCCAAAGATCTGTTTGAGGCCTTCAGAAAGAAGACTGAGTCCCCACTGTACGGAAAATATTCTACTAGTGAAGAATATTCAGAACATCTTCCAACATGCCCAGACCTGGCTGTCCAAGCAAGTTCATCCTGAAAGCAGACCACAAGATGTTAAAAGAAGTCTCCAAAAAAACCCCAAAAGGTCATCTTGATACCTACAACAGACTCTTACTACTGTTGGTGTTAAAGTATACAATCAGACTGCCAGGGTTTACTCTAATAAAAACACGTAAAGGTCAGCCTGATGTTTACCAGAGAAAATGTAGACAAAGATCAGGACTCCTGGAAAAATGTTCCAGAACTTTTACAGATGATTCTGAAACTGAATAATTGGGACACCAGAACGGAGACATGTCGGCATAAACCAAATACAGCCTTGCAGGAAAACAACCTCCTACAAACTGTGAAGCATGGAGAAGGAAGTGTCATGGTGTGAGGATGGTTTCAGGACCTAGCCTGCACAGCATAATGGAATAAATTATTTTAGCCTGTCAAAACCAGTACCCTTCAACATGATTATGACCCAAAACATACTAGAAAATCTGCCAAGGACTGGCTTACAATTAGGAAATGGGAAGTCCAGAGCCTAGTCAAAGCCCTGATCTTTATCTCATTCAGATGCTTTGGGCTGACTTGAAACTGAATGTACAAGCAGGAAAGTCCTTAAACAGCTGGATGTGAGGAGTGGGACAAACGTTCCTCAGATGATAGGTGCTGGTAGGTGGCTACAAGAAACCGTTCCCTGGAATCATTTCAGACAGAGAGGGGAACACTAGATATTATGGGATTAAGGGAATGTTTCCTCAGCTGTAAGAGAGACTTCTGCTTTTATATTTTCTTTAAACAGTTTAACAAGCTTGATTTTTGAGAAGTTCAGAAAAATCGTTCTCTTTTCCAGGGATAAAAAAACAGTAGACAGCAACATGTCAATATTTCTTAATAAAAAACAGAATATTTAATAGATGCTCTCTTTTTTTCACGACTGTATCCATCCATCCATCCGTGTTTTTTTTAAAAATAATATTTGAGGCTTAAACAAACTGGCCACATCAACACTTTTATGTGGAAATTAAAATAAAAATTCAACTAAACTTTGTCAGAATAGTGTCGCCATCTAGTGGAGTCACTGTGGTACTTCTATCTCCCAACTCCCATGATGCTTCACGCTAAACGCGTCACGCGTTCATTCTGGCCAATCGCGTCGTCTGTTTGTCCGTTACTGTGTGTCTATTGGTGGTTTGAAATTTAAAAGTACAGTTTGAAGAGTTTGTTGTTGAGCGCCAGAGGAAGTTTCTGTGTCTCTGCTGATGCGCCACAGGAGGAATTAAAACCTTAATTACAAAAGTTTAATTTATTTAAACTGTTCGGAATTATATCGCGAGATTTTATAGCGGCAGACGAGGACAATATACACCGTAACTCGGTGAGTTATTCGGGGTTTAACGGTTAATTGCGTGCCGCTTATCTTTACCGGTGGTTTTACGCTGGTTTTTACTGATCGCCGTGAGGTTTTCTGTGGTCCATTCAGTGTGTACTGGTTTTACTGGGGACGAACATCCGCTGTTCGGTTGTCTTTGGTTTATATCCGTGTTAACCGGAGCTTGTACCGCCTTCCACAGGCTCTGAGACCCGCGGAGCAGCTCTTCTCTCGGCGGCCATCATGGCTTCTGTTAACGGAACCGGAGGGAGGCGAGAGGAGAAGGGTCGGAACATCCAGGTTGTGGTCCGGTGCAGGTAAGAGAGATAACGACCTCGGTTTGTTTAGCGCACAGCTGAGGTTTTCTCATCAGCAGGTGGAGAAGAAGCTAGCTTTATAAAAGGTCCAGTTCACTGTTTTAAGGATCCAAAACTAACTTTAATTAGCTCTAGTTTAAAATCCTCAATAATAAAACCAGTCCAACCCGGACCGGACGGTTCTATGCTGGCTATAGATGGTTTGAAGCAGTTTGTAATCCGACAACACATCTGGATCACCTTCAATTACCTCCAGGTTTAAAACCACAATACTGAAGTAAATCAGATCAATACTTGCTTTCTCAGATTCTTCATGTAATTATTGATTTGTAATCAAACACTTGTTTCTATAAAATAGGCTGTTTAGAACCCCCTGATTGGGTCCAGGTTTAAAGTGACAACCCTGGAGAGGTCCAGACTGGAGCCTTGTGGTCTGATAATAGATCTTTAGTTCAGTTTGTGAACATCATCCTGCGACCTTAAGGACCTTGGTTTGTTTTAAAGTGCTTTTTAAATAAAGGTGTTATGGTAACTCTATTCTATTTATAAAAACAGTAAAACATCATTTTCTTCCAGTTTGAACCACCTTTAAAGAGGAACGGGGGACTAATATATAATCAGAACTGGGCTAAATTATTTCAATCTGATTTATAGATATTTGTTTTGAATATTTCAAAGCTTTTCGTGGGTTTTGGACCCCCTTCAATGGGTTCTGTTTTTAAGACCACCATACATGGACACTTTTCTTCACTGACAGATGGTCCCAAAACTGCAGATCTGTGGATCTGAGTGTTTCATTTTTTTTTTTTTGCTTGGTTCTAGTTTAGAAACCTGAGTCAAAGCTGGACTGAATCGACCAACAGTACATGTTAATCTTTTTAGAAGTCAGTATTGTTCTGTGAAACCAGAAAAAGGTCATTTTAAGGCTTTGTTGCCATCCTTTAAAAAAAAAAAAAAAAAAACTACAGTATTTGGACAAGTTGAGCCTTGACTGATGCATTCAACATCAGGCCTGAACGATGTCAGGAAAATATTAACTTGCATCAGTTCTGTTGTAAAGATGATCTCTCCACACTCTCCAGGTCTGACCTACATTAGGTTCAAGCATTAAGTGCTGCTCGGGTCCACATGTTTTATCTGCAGGGCAGGAATCGCTGACGCTGGCGCCATCCAAGCAGTCCTTTGTAACTGTGAAATCACACACTGATGTAGTCGTTTGATATCTTCAGTAATTTGAGCTTTATTGTATTTTTTAGAGCTTTTCTGATCTAATTTGACTCAAAGTTGACAAACTAAACTGATCAAGAGTTTGATGAATCCTAAACTGGTTTTATTGTCTATTTTGTGGCTGCAGCTACTGATTATTTTAGTAATCAATTATTCTGATGATTAAAAGAGTAATCAGATAAAAACAATTGGCACAATCTGCAGATTTTTCATTTAATTACTTATTTTATGAGTGATAGAAATACATAAAAGTGAAAATGCAAGTAAACACATAATTTAATTCCTTTTTAAAAGCAGAAATCAACATTATTTTGCCTAATATGCAATAACACAGCATTGTTTCCAGGGTACACGTGAACATCTGTAGCCAAAGATGCATCTGGAGCTAAAATGAAAAGTTCTAACATCAACATGTCAGAAGCTCGGCCCGTCCTGGTTGACGTCTCATTAATTCAGTGCTGCCAGCAGCATCTGTAGTGAACAGTGTATAAAGTCACTTGCATGTTGCATTTCTGGATTTCAACTTTAAAAAGCTTAATGTTGTCCAGATAAAATAGAACCCAGTAATGTACCGTAGTGCCAAGCTACACTCTTCTTGTTTTTTAGTGCAAAACAGAGAAGAAACTTTATAAGAGAAGCTTTTTTTAGGTCATTTAAGGAGTTCTGGGTAGAAAGTTTCGACAGATAAAGAAGGTTTTTCATCTTAAATGCAAAATGTATATATAGTTTGTACAGTTTGGTTCTGGTTGTTTTTTCAGCAGATGACCCGTTTTAGTGTCTTTTTACTCTATTTAAAGATTATCTAAGTTCTACATCAGTTGACGATTATTTCAGTAATGGATTAATCGCGATTAACCGACTGGTTGTTTCAACTCTACCGTATTTATGGTGAGATACTTCAGTCCTTGTTGGTCAGTTGATGTTTTTCACATCCAGAGCTGCAGCAGGTTGGATGTGATCTAGATTCTTTAAAAGCTGTGAAACATCTCGTTACTGACAGGAAGGAAGGTCCTGGGTTTGAATCCCAGCCTGCATGGTGTTAGCATGTTCTCCCCGTGCATGCGTGGGTTCTCTCAGGGTACTCCAGCTTCCTTCCGCAGTCCAAAATCATGACTGCTAGGTTAGCTAAGTAACCAGTTACTTACTACAGTCTTATTATTATTATAGGTTATACCCATCATTATATTAATAACTCAACGTGTTTTTCATTTATTATTTATCTTTAAACAATAATTGCTGAATATTTGATGAACAATAAATTATTTCAGTATTTTTCTGAGTTTATTTTGGTCGGGAATAAAGTAAAATGATTTGAGGAGCAAATAAAATGGTAATTAATGAGTTTTCAACTGGTTTGGTTCTGCTTCCTGTTTCAGGCCTTTTAACACTGTGGAACGCAAGTCGTCATACGGAGTCATCGACTGCGATCAGACCAGGAAGGAGGTGGCCGTCAGGACAGGAGGCATGAACGACAAGTCCTCCAGGAAGACCTACACCTTCGACATGGTCCGTCAGTGTAACCAGAACCCTCGGTTCATCAGAACCAGAGATTAAAGTGGTACTTTTTAGGATTAGTTGGAAAACCGTCCGTTTTACACAAACTCTTTTTATTTTTCCTGCTCAGGTTTTCGGTCCAGCTGCAAAACAAATTGAGGTCTACCGGAGCGTGGTGTGTCCCATCCTGGACGAAGTCATCATGGGATATAACTGCACTGTCTTTGCGTGAGTCGACCTCTTCTTCACGTCTGTCCAGAGCTGACCTGTAGAAACATATTCATGATCTGTTTCCTGATGTGTTCTCCAGCTACGGTCAGACAGGAACCGGGAAGACCTTCACCATGGAGGGAGAGAGGAGTCCAGATGAGGAGTTCACCTGGGAGGAGGCCAGTTTAACCTTTAACCCCCTCAGAAACACGTTTTAAAGCCACAGTTTAATTAAAACTGTTAAGCAGCTTAATTCACTGGACTGCCTATGTTCTGCTTCTCCAGGACCCACTGGCCGGCATCATCCCCAGGACGCTGCATCAGATCTTTGAGAAGCTTTCTGAGAACGGCACCGAGTTCTCCGTCAAAGTCTCCCTGCTGGAGATCTACAACGAGGAGCTGTTTGACCTCCTCAGCCCCACCGAGGACGTCAACGAGCGGCTGCAGCTCTTCGACGACCCCCGCAACAAGGTGGCTGTGGGACAGGAGGAAATGCATCCTGGGAAGAGTTGGTGCCGTTCATCATCTCATCTCTCTGTGTTTGTGTTGCAGCGCGGTGTGGTGGTGAAGGGGCTGGAGGACGTGGTGGTCCACAACAAAGACGAAGTTTATCAGATCCTGGAGCGAGGAGCAGCAAAGAGGAGGACGGCCTCCACGCTTATGAACGCCTACTCCAGGTTTCCATAGAGACCAGACATGCTGCAGCTTCAGCACCAGGATTTAATGTGGGTCTGAATGTTTCTGTCCTGTTTCTCTGCAGTCGCTCCCACTCGGTGTTCTCTGTTACGATTCACATGAAGGAGATCACTCTGGATGGAGAGGAGCTGGTGAAGATCGGGAAACTCAACCTGGTAACGTAAATCATCTTCAGGAGATTCATCTAAACCTGAATGAGATCACTAGAGAAACCAGCTGACACAGACCTGCTTCTGACCAGGTGGACCTCGCTGGCAGCGAGAACATCGGCCGCTCGGGAGCCGTGGACAAACGAGCCCGCGAGGCGGGAAACATCAACCAGTCGCTGCTGACGCTGGGCCGAGTCATCACCGCGCTGGTGGAGAAGAGACCTCACGTCCCGTACAGGTGGGTCGGGGACATAGAACCGAGGTCCACACAGGTCGGTCTGAAGGCCCGTTCCAAACTCTGCTGGGTTGGACTAACTAATGATCTTCTGCTGAAGGCAAACGGATAAAGCTGAGCACGATCTCCACCTACTAAAACTATTTCTGCAGCTCAGATGTCAGTTTATACTGAAGCTCTGCTGTCCTCTGGTGTATATACCTCTGCTTGTGTTTCTAGCAACCTGAAGCACCTGCTAGCTGACGTTTGGGTTAATTCTGGGGTTTATTTTCCTGCAGGGAGTCCAAACTTACCAGAATCCTCCAGGACTCGCTGGGAGGACGCACAAAAACCTCCATCATCGCCACGGTGTCGCCTTCTTCCAGCAACCTGGAGGTAAGTTTCTGTCCCAACTATGAACTGCATCCAGTAGAAGTTTGAGACGTTTCCACCTCACTGTGGTCCTGCCTGCAGGAGACTCTGAGCACCCTGGAGTACGCCAGCAGAGCCAAGAACATCATGAACAAACCAGAGGTCAATCAGAAGCTCACCAAGAGGACCCTCATCAAGGTGTGGTTTTTACTCTGTGAACCTGAGCGCCCCCTGTGGGCCTGAGTCTGCTGCTCTGATCGTTGAAGCTGCCTTTAAACGGTTGGTTCTGCTGCTTTGAGCCACCATGCAAACATCTGAGCTTCTCACCATTTCGTCCACGCATCAGATCAGCAGCTGCTGTTCAGCTTTTCCACACGGTGTGGTTTGGATGGCTTGATCCGAGTCTCTGTTTGGTTCTGATCTGTGTTTTGGTACCTCCACCAGAGTCTTCACATTGTCTGTTTCGTCCCGTCAGGAATACACCGAGGAGATCGAGCGGCTGAAACGGGACTTGGCTGCAACTCGAGACAGGAACGGAGTTTATCTGTCGTCAGAAAACTACGAGTAAGTTTCTGACCTGCAGAAATACCAAAGAAGGTTTGAATGATTTCCTTTATTCAGGAAAAATCTATCCAAACCAACATGCCCCATGTGAAAAAGTAATTACACCCTAAACCCAATAACTGCTGGGTCCAACCTCTGCAGCAACAGCTGCCATCACGTGTTTGTAGAACTGGCATTGGGTCCTAAACATCACTGGAGGAATGTTGGCCCGCTCTGCTCTGCAGAATAGTTTTTATTCAGCCACGTTGGCCATGAAAAAGTCTTCAGGATCATCAAGATGTTCTTTGGTAAATGTGAGACGAGCCTCTTTTGTTCTTTTGGGTCAGCAGTGGTTCTGGCCTTGAAAATCTCCCATGGAGGCCATTTCTGCCCAGTCTCCCTTTCTTATTGTTGAATTGTGACCTCTGACCTTAACTGAAGCAGAGAGGCCTGCAGATGTTCTGGGCTCTTCTGTGACCTCTCCAACAGTAACGGATAATGGTTCTGACTCTGGTTCTGAGTCCCGAAGCCTTTCCAAACTGATGGATGTCTGAGACTTGGTTTCTCATCTTTTCCTGATTTTCTGTAGATCAGGAAAAGATGAGTTGCTGTTTGAGATCATTTAGTCTACTTCATGTTGTCAGACAGGTTCTGTTAAAGTCAGGCAGTTAGCGGGCCTGGGTGTGGCCTGAGCATTAACCGGTTAATGATTTTAAAATAATTTTCAGGTGAAACTCATGAGATTATTTTCTATTTGGCGCAGATGTGGTCCGATAATAACGGACTTTAACCTTCTATAAATCTGGGAAACCTCTCAGACTTCTCTTCGGTCCCATTGTTTCTTTTTATCCTGGTGAAGAAACTAAATGTTCTGACTGCAGGTTGACGGCAGATTTATTTTTTTCTTTCTGATTTCACATTTTGTTACAGAAAGCTTTAGGTTCCCGTTTGGCTTCGCTTTACATCCCTTAAAGTTAAAACCTGCAGGTTTGTTTTAGTTTGCAGAGCAAGAAATGAAGTCAAAGGGGAAAACTCAAAGTTTTCATGAGTCTGATTTAAAAAATAAAACGTTTTATCTGGGATCCTCTGCAGCTGCATGCCTGATCTGACCTGCTTTCCTTATGTTCTGCAGGAGCATGGTGACTCAGATCACGGCTCACGAGGAGCAGATCGCTGAGTACGTCGACAAGATCGCCATCATGGAGGAGGAGCTGAAGAAGGTATCTCCTCGCTGCTCCGTCTGACGGAGGTTCTTACCAGGAGCCTTCAGATGTGTGTGGAGTTTAGATTGATGCAGCTTTGTTGTTTTATTGTGAAGAAAACTTGTGTTCAGCTCATTTTAGAGCTTTTCTCAACCTAAAACTAAATCTGGAACCTTCCTCACCTCAGAATTTATTAACTGCATCAGAACTAAAACAAGCTCACATTTCTTTAGCAACTGAATGTATAAATGAACGTAAAACACAGAAGCTAACCGGCTGGATATTCAATTTACCTGCAGGAAAGAGATAGAAAACAAACACAATTAGTAATCAGCTATAAATAATCTGTGGTTGATCAGCTGTGTGATTTTAGGGAAGTAAGAAACTGGTCCTGTTGCTGAAACGTGAGACAACATCAGTAACATCTGACCCACTTTCTCTGACTCTGGTTGTTATGTTGACCATCACATCGTTTCTCCAACGCTCTGAGAGCTTCTGGATCTCAGCCACTAAAAACATCCATCAGTCCGTCAGAGTGGACCCCACGCAGAGCTGGAAATATGCTACTCTACCACATGCTGGCGCTGCCATGGCGACCGTGATGGGGACTGGATATGTTGTCAGAAAACGCAGTGACATCATCATTAAGCAGAGCATCAAACCCTAAACTCCAAATCAAATAATGAAATATAATCTCTGAATTTATTTACTGATTAACGTGAAGGTCCATTTAATAAAGAGCCTCGAGCTCTAACAACGTTCCTCTCGTGGTTCCCCTGATGTTGAGGTCTGGAACGAATGGTGCTGCAGACATGGACCCACCATGTGAGACGATGACCCCTGCAGCGCCATCATGTCTGAATATGAACCTTTCAAATCATTTTGCTCCTGAAACTGGGAGCAGCTGAAGGTCTGCTTCTCTCTGCAGGTGACCGATCTGTTCGTGGACAGCAAGAACCGGCTGGAGCAGTGTGCTCTGGATCTGGACCAGAAGCAGCAGAGGTAAAAACGTCTTCTGTTACACATAATGCTCCTTTATCAGCTTTAAGCTGGCAGATGGAGGCTTTTACTGATGGAGTTTTTCTGCGTCTGGTTTCAGGCTGGAGGAGACCAACAAACACCTGGAGAAGACCAAGGAGAAGCTGGTCGTGGAGGAGTTTATCTGCTCAGAGCTCAGCTTGGTCCATGAGTCCCTGTACAGCACCGCTGGACAGGTATAGAACCTAGTCGTCAGGTTTGATCTCCTGTCCTCTTTCTGGTTCCTCTTCCTGTTGGCAACCAAACCAAACTTCTAACGAGACACCTTTCAGCTCAGCTCCAACATTTATTATTGCTGATCTTCAGCTGCTGACTCGTCTCGTTTCCTCCTCCAGCTGTTGAGCACGGTGGATGAAAGCACCAGCGACGTGTCGGGACTCCACGACAAGCTGGACCGCAAGAAGAAGGTCAGACGGGTTCATCTCATCAGTTGTGTTTCAGTGCATGAAAACCATGAAGCTTCACTAGTTAATGACCTCAGTTCTTCTGAAAGATCTTGTTTTCATTACTTGGAACGAGTTTAAAGGTTCAAATATTTACATACAGTCACATAATATCCTGATTCCTGCAGGTGGAGCAGCACAACATGCAGATCCAGCAGAGCTTCTCTCAGAGGATAGATGGGGCCTTCAGCGACATGCAGCACTGCATTCAGCATCACGGGGCCAAGCACAGCGACATGCTCTGCAGCTACTCTCAGACCATCGGTAGGTGGACCTCTCTATGTTCTGCTGCACAGAAACTGTTCCGTCTCTGGTTCCTGTTGTCATGACGGCCTCTACCGTTCAGATGATGTGCTGGTGAAGAACGACGTGGCGCTGAGAGGCGCTCTGAGCACCGTGGAGACATTTGTGGGTGGAGTCCAGTCGCTGGTGGCCGACGGCGTGGCTCGTTGTCAGGAGAAGCTGCAGCAGCATGAAGCCCTGAGTCAGGAGCACAAGGACGGTCTGCTGCAGCTGCTGGTGAGGAGCTTAATGAAGGTTTACTGTGATGGGAGGCATCATCTGATTCTCCTCCATCAGTTTTCAGCCTGTTTTATTGGTCTGGTTTGGTTGTTTCCAACCCAATGATCCAGCCGTCAGGAATCTGATGCTGAAGATCTGGAACTGAGGTTTTTGGTTTGTTCAGGAGGAGCATCAGGAGGAGATGAAGGACGTTCTGGCTGCTCGGACTCTGTTGGGTTTATCGGCCCTCAAAGAGCTCAGCGCCACTCTGAAGTCGACCGTGGAGACGCAGCGGTCCCTGGCCGACCAGGTGAGATCCACACCTGCGCACGTTAACTGTCATCCCCACGAAAAGGTAGAAGTTCATCATTTGGTTCCCTGTCAGGTGGAGGCCATGAAGGAGATGGGGGCCTTCTTCAGCGGTTTGGTTCAGGAGCTGGTGGGTCTGCGGCAGTCCACCATGCATGGTCTGAGTGCGCTCCAGGCCGAGCAGGAGAAGCTGGAGGAGGAGATCCGACAGGCCCAGGAGAGGCACCAGAAGGTGAGAGGCCATCTTGAGGTTCAGTTCACACAGAAGGAAACTGAACTAGTTCAAGGTTCTGAGATAAACTCAGACTGAACTGGTTCATGTTCAAATGTTTCTGCTCCATTCAAGCTCGTTTCCATCTGTTTACTTTAATTCTCACTAGAAAGCTGCTGACCTCCATGTTTGTGTCCTTCAGAAGCAACAAGATCTTAGATCAGAACTGAAAAATGTTGAGACCCAGTAGAACCAAAGGTTCTGACACCTTCAGTTTGTTCAGCTTCACGTCTCCAAGTTCAGAGTTCATGTACCTGTTAACAGTGGCCACGCTCTGATCATAGATGATGAGAACCTTCAGGTTCTCCATCTGCATCAGGTTACTATAGAAAACTCAACATAGACAGAAAACATGTGAACTGCCTGCAGAGACTCGGCCCACGGCAGCTGAACAGAGTCAGTGAATACTGGGCTCTGATTGGCTGCTTCCTCTGGATTCCTGGAAACCCAGAAGAACCTGCTTGTGTCTCTTTGTTTCTGTGCAGAGAAACAGTTTCTAACCAGCAGACTTCAGCTGCTGCCTGTTAAAGAAATTCAGCTTTTTGCTTCAGTTTCTCCTGAGAATCATCTTCTCACAGGGTTGGAGATGCACAGATTGTTGAGGTCATTACTTTTGGGGGATAAACAAGCTGTGCTGCACAGTTCGACATGTGGAGCCCAACAGACGTCGCAGCTCTGACGTCACCCGGGATTATAAAACCCGCGGAAAATAAACTTTTGTTGCCATTTCCAGCGTGTCTCACGGGACGACGCAAAGGAGGCGCATATCTGGAGAGACAAAAAGCTCGCAGGCGAACATTTTCTCCACGCAGCCATTCCTGGAAGAGCTTGAAAGCTGGAAATCTGTCAGATACGAGAAGGTCAGAAGATTCATCGAAGACCACGCCGACACCCGGCGCAGGTGAAAACCCACAGAGGTTTTATTTCCAAAGAGAATCAGGTTCTTCATATTTTCCCCATTCTGGATGAACGAGAAGTTTACAGTTCATGAACGCGTGTCATATTAAACCGGATAGGTGCATTTAGAGGTCTGGGCAGGTGAAGGTGATGTAGGATCACCAGTAGTTCATCTCAGGTATCAACTTGTTGCAACACTGAAGTGTTTGATTTGCTGTGCGGCTGAATCACGGCTGATCTCAGATCAACCAGGAGTTAGAAGTTGGACTTTTAAAAGTTTTTTTCCATTTAAAGCAGCTGCGGTCCGACCACTCTTTGTTCCAGTTTTATTACTGGAGTTTTTCCACTGAGTTCCCGCCTCAGAGTTTATGACTCTTTAAGATTTGGAGCGATCAGCTGGTTGTGGCTAAAGGGGCGTGGCCTCACCGTTTATCAGCTGATCGCTGCGATGGAGACATCAACACCAGGAGGATTTCTTCCCTTTTAACCCAAATTACACATTTTATCCATAAAACTACTGGTTTGATCTTCATAGACACTAAATGCATATATATATTTTTCTTTTATTATAATTGTTAGGTAGTCATTTTTATTCCCTTTGTGTAGAATAGTGCTTGTTAGTTAGGTGAAGGTTTTTGGACCAGAATAATTATATATCAGGATTATTTGGCTTCAGTAAATCTTCATATATATAATTAATAGAAGCGTTTGTGTTTATTTCATGCAAGAATGATTTATCTGTCAAAATAAGGTCGAAGTTCCCCCACCTTCGGTGAAGCAGCTGATTAATTATCAATTATTAATGATAATTAACTAATTGTAATGAAGTGCTTTGAAAAGAGGACATCACTGATTTCTATTTGTAAGCAATGCTCTTTGGTTGAGAAAACAATTTTCCTGATTTATGATTTTTAATTATAATTATTGATAAATATGAATGAATCAATAATCATAATCCTTACAAGATAAATCTGAGGAGTGTTTTCTGAAAGCCTCACAGCCTGCCTCCATGTGTGTCCTCTGACCATAACTATGGAAGCTGAAGGTTTGATCATGATGCTGAGATGTTACCTGTGATCTCTGCTCCATGACGTTTAGAGGTGAATGGAGGAAGTTAGCTTGTTTCAGGCCTTATTCCTGCCAGCATTCATGAAACTGTCCAACCATGATGTCAGGGTATGAAGCAGACCATCCAGTGCCTGCAGGACCAGTTGAACCTGCTCACCATGGAGACCCAGCAGGACTACAGTGACCTGCGTTCAGCCAACAAAGCTCTGCAGACTCCTGCACAGACGCTGCAGGAGAACATCAGCAGGTGAGATGCAGACTTTGAGTCTGATGTCTGCAAACATCGGCTCGTCCTCCACACAGGATCAACCTCTGTTTTCTTTGTATGCAGCCACTGCAGGTTGGTGGAAAACCAGACTTCATCCCAGGCAGACCTCCTCTCCTCCACCGCCTCCTCCCTCTCCTCCTCCCTCCGTCAGACGGCAGAGGAGAGCCAGAAGCTGCTGGAGGAGACAAACGGCTACTACTCGGACCTCCACAGCTCTGTGTCAGGTACCGTTCACACCTCCAACACTTAGGAGAGTTCACCTCCCATCGATATGTGATGACGTTCATGATTTACTGCAGGCCTGGTGGAGTGGGACGTGAAGTGGACCCTCAGAACCAGGGAACACGCTGACAGACGAGCCAAGGAGCAGCTGACCCTGGTGGAGCAGATTTCAGAAGAAACTCGGAGTCTCCGTCAGGTAGAGACTGCAGCAGACACACGTGTTCATTTAAACATGAAACCTGCTGGACACGTTTTATTTGAGCCTTCTGGATCTATCTGCCTGAGTTTCGTTAACGTGAATCGGTTCTGGTCCAAATGTTTCATCAGAGCGTCCAGACGCGGTGCACTGAGCAGCTGCGAACAGCCAAGGAGGATCTGACCAGCCGGCAGGAGGAAACCAAGCAGTCTCTGAGTGCTCTACAGAACCAGACCTGCTCGGACCGGCAGGTTCTGGGACGGCAGCAGGCGGAGCTGGAGGAGTATATGGAAACGGGTCAGCAGCTGGTTCACAGCTTCCTGCAGGAGGAGCTGAAGGCGGACGTTCCCACCGGTGAGGAACTCGCTTCTTCTGAACGGTAGACATAAAAAACCTTGAAGAGATCATCAGGACAAGATGAAACGGACCTGATCCTTACCAGGTTCTAAAAGAATTCACATCTAACTGCAAGTTTACAGATTCCACCTTATTGTTAGACGGAGGGGTATCTGAAAGAAAAACTAAGTACACCCTTTTTGTTTCCAAGTAATTTGACAATGAAGGCAACAGCCAGGTGCTGCTGAATCCGATGCACTGATTAACTCACCATCATCAGAACCACTAGAACTGTTCTGGAGCAAACAGCCGGGTTCTATGACACAGAGATATTTGTTTATTTCTTCATTTCCTAAAAAACAAACACTTAACACACAGATTTTTTTATTAAATCACTGGATCTTGGTTTTGGTGAATCCCTCCCAGATGTTTAACTTTCCACCCAGCAGAAGGTCAGGTTTCACTACTGGAGACACCTTTCAAGTTTTCCTGTCTAAGGAAACCCAGCAGATTGCATCCAGTCAGTGACCTCCAGCAGAACCAGAACACGACCGACTCGGGGTTTGAGACACAAAGAAGCGCTGATCCAGGAGTACTTTCTATGGGAAGGAAAAGTGAAACATTAATGGTTGTAGCTCCTTTAGCTTCATCTAGGAGAGCATTAAAAGTAGACAGTTTCTGTCTCACGGACTAAAACTGGGATTTGGTTCAAGTTTAAACTCTTTATTTGGATGAACTTTGTTGTTAATGAAGACCTCGTCTCGCTGTTGCCTTCAGGTTTGACCCCTCAGCGTCGTGAGTTTGTTTATCCCAGACATCTGAACAAGTCACGGACTCGCAGTGAGCTGCTGGAGGCCCTGAGGAGGCAGCAGGAGGAGCTGCAGGGTGCCTTGGAGGAAGAGGAGGAGGAGGAGGAAACTCCAGAAGAGGACGACAAACAAAACCAGGTTGACCATGTGTGTACATCTGGAGGTCTGATGATCTGCAGTAGCCTCATTTGGGAGGCAGAGCTCCCACGGTTGTTTTTCTTGCTGAACCCTGCTTGTTTTCAGGATTCTCTGGAGGACATCAGCACCTGTAATGAAAGTCTGGCCACAGAACCGTCCTTCATCGACGAGAACCTCGTCTTCAACGAGAGCAAACGTGTTCCTTTCTTCAAGGTGAGCTCAGGGAACTGGACTAATCAGGCGTTGGTCTTCATCTGTTCCAGAACACTTCATAATTTTCTGGTTTCTTCCCAGCAGAAAAAAGGTGGTAAGAAGGAGACGAAGATCCTCTCCAGGTCCAAAACGGCAGAGAATGAAGCCCAGTCCACTCCTCAGAAGTCCAGACTGCCCCTCCGCTGCCAGAACTAAATCAGCCCGCTGAGTTTTAACATTTTTATGGTCTTCTAACTAATATTTCAGTTGTAAAATAAAGATTTCTGCTTGTTTTTATATCATCATTGTGAGTGTGAAATAAAACATGATCAATCAATTAAAATCAAACTGAATTTGTTGCCATGGTAACCGCTGCTACTACAGAGATAAAAATTGTGATAAATGGTCACCTTCAAACCTCTTCCCTTCTGGAAAACTGTTCCAGTTATTGGGTCTCACTAAGTATGGAGATCCAAGCTTCACTTCCTGTCTAAAAGTTGGCCTTGGTTCCTTCCTTTTCTCCTTCCATCCTAGTTCTCTTCTTTCCTTCCTGTCTTCATCTTTGTCCTTTCTTTCATTTTCCCTTGGGTTCTCCTCATGTTCTCTTCCTCCCATTCCTGTTTCTTACCTCCATTTTTTCTTTCTTTCCTTTGTCACATCCTTCCTCCCATCGTTTTTTATCCTTCCATCCTCCAGATGTACCTCAAATCTTTGTGTTCTTCTTTCTTTCCTGTCGTTACATTCGTATCCTCCCTTGGGTTCTTCTTCATGTCCTCTTTCTTGCTTGTGTCCTTACTAGTTTTCTTCCTTGTTTCTTACCTCCATTTCTTCTTTCCTTTCATCCTGTTTTCCTCTTGTCCTCCCTCTCTGGTATCTCCATATCTGTGCTTCCATTTGTGAAGCTGCCATAAGTTCCTGCTGAGCTTTGATGTACGTTTTATTTTTGAAACGGCATAAATGTCTGACGTTCAGGTTTTACATGGACTGAAGGAACCGTGATCATGAATGATCCATATGCTGCCAGAGTTGGAAGGATGAAGGTAAATGGAGAATTGTCTCAGGAACGTATCACTTGATAGTTTTTCTTTGAAGGTTTGACATACCTTCACAGAAACAGAAGCTTCTCACACTTACTGAACTGAAAGATTTATTGTTTGCTCATTAAGGATAGAAGTTCAGGTTTTTCAGACTGCAGCGATGCCTCCGTATGTTCAGAAGAAGCCCCGATCCATCCCTTCATGTCCTCATGAACAAAACATTCAGATACATGAAGTCCTCCATCTGAGGCAGAAACTCCTCAGTGACCTGGGAGCACTCTGACCTTTCCTCCACTGAGAACCATGACCGCTGACTCATCTTGGTTGTGAAGCGATCCAGTCCTGATGGTGATGGCGGCTTGGAGACGCTAAGAGAACCACTGGTTCCATATCCAGACGTAAAATTGTAGTTTCATTCATTTATTTAACTTTTGTTGAGTTATTTAACATTTCAAAAGTTAAACTCTTAAACCAACATATTTTTGGCATTACACAAAATGTCAATTTTAAATCATGATTCATCTTGAGCACTGAAACGTATGAGTCCTGGAGACTTTTTTTTTCCTCATATTTTGTCTTATAAATATGAACGCCACAGTGTCATCAGCCAGCTATTATATTTTACATTTTTCTACCTAAAGATAAAATAACCTGAAATTGTCCTTTTTAATATGCACTGTCATAATTTATCAAGACTGAAAAAGTGTGGGCTGAATGAACAGCCTTGTGGGATTCCATGTCTGACGTCTCAGCTGAGTTATAAGTCTTATACCAAGTGATTGGAGCTGTTAAATCTAATACTAAAACTCATTTGTTAAAAACTAATCAAACATGAAATATTCTGCTATCAGTTCCTGGCTCTTAAAAGTTAATTTACCATAATTTTACCTTAACGAAAATAAAAGCAAATATTTTGACATCATTGTTGAATAAATGTTTAATAATGAGTAATTATCTGTTCTTTATTCTTTAAACAGCCTTTAGGAATGGGGGTAATCCCTTGTTTAAAGAAACCTTCAGATTTCATTAATAATAAAATCCACACGGAGTTATCATATGGACATTAATAGATTCTTTAACGTTGAATAAATGAATTCAATGATTAAAAATGAACGTAAAATCTTTTAATTGACACTATTATAGCCTCTGTTTCTGTCCACTACGACATGAATCTGTGTCAGTATTATTCTCAAGATCGGTCAATTATGTATTTTTAGTAGAATTTAGTCACATATTAGCAGCTTAATTTCTTTATACTTCCAGCGCCTCCCATAATTGTGGAGAGCCGTTTTATTCATAATTTAATTAATAAATAAATACTGCTATTAATAAATATTCCATGAAATAAAATAATTATGTTAAAAGAAATTTTGCTCTTATTTTATGAAATTCATTTTGAGATTTATTTAATTTACTTAAAGATTTATTTATTTCATAATGCAGTTTTTATTTTTTGTCCATCCTTCTGCCCGCCGCCCCACAGATAAAACTCCGCCCCCTCATTTGAATATAAGAACATGAAATAAAAACAGCTTAAAATGAAAAACGGGGTTAAAAAGTAAAAGTCACTGAAACACGTAAAGTGGCTTTACAAAATAAAACTGCATTATGAAATAAATAAATAAATATTTAAGTAAATTAAATAAATCTTGAAATGAATTTGATAAAATAAGAACATTTCTTTTAGCATAATTATTTTGTTGTATTTCATGGGATATTTATTAATAACTTATCAATGGCAATATTTATTTATTTAATTTTGAATAAAACGGCTCTCCATACTAATACGCAGGAAGCTATTCTTTTACGTGAAGTCACGTGACAGATGACGTTTCGAGTTTGCGAAGCGTCCCTCCTACTTACTGCGTACCAACTGCTGCGTAACGGTTGGCATAAAAGGCACTGAATCTGGAGGAAGAGTCTGCACCATCTTTCCGCCGGTGAGACAAGCGGCTTCGGTGGGCGGGGTGTTATCGTATTTTCAGACATAATTAAATGATTATATAATATTCCTCCCATTAAGTCGTTCACACACCACTTCAGTGCTTTATGTTGTTCAGTTTTGCTCATCATGATTTAGGTTTTGTGTTAAAACAATATAAAATATCCTAAGCTAAACTGTTCAAGAAGCCAAAACTGAAATGGTGAAATCATATTTCATTTAAGTGTAGTTATTGATAAGAATTGATGATTTAAACACACTAAAAGAACCGTTTCTGAAGCTTCAATGTGGCTTCAGAAATAAATCGCTTCCTCGCCTCCAGCTCATTCTGGGGGATCCTAAGACGCCCCCAGGCCAGACAGGAAATGTAGTCCTTCAACTGACTTCGATGTGGAGCAGCAGTGGCTCTACTTCAATCTTCCCCACCCTATGAGGCCAAGTCCAGCCACCCTACAGAGGAAACTCATTTCAGCCGCTTGTATCCAGGAACATTGAGTAACTCTGAAAAATGTAATTTTTCAAGAACAATGACAGTTTAGAGGAAATATGTCTTTTCGCCTGTTAACAGTCCAGTCCAGTATGTGACATGAATCCACCTGACAGTCAGAACCCAAAGCACCTGAAAAGCAGTCTGCTCGTCCGCAGGCCGGCAGGCTGCTAAGGAGCAGACCCTGTGGGAGCTGCTTCTGTCGCCGCCATCTTAACTCAAATCTAGATGGGTGTGGACGCCCTTCTGGAAGTCGTCGATAATTCGGACTGATATGACGGTGTTTACTCCGTAGATCTTCTCTAAATCATGGCTGTGATGGTAAAGCTCGGTGTTCCGGTCCTGATACTGATAGTTCTGCTGGTTGCTGCTCAGGAACAGCTTAAATACTTTGAGATCGGCGGGAAGCTGGTTCTCAGTCCCAAGTTCTCCGGTCCGATCACCAGCATAACCTGGAAGCATAATGGGAACCTTGTAGCAGAATGGATTCAAGGCTCGACTGAAGTGGAATATCTGGGTGACCTGAAAGGCCGATCAGAACTGGACCTGACCACCGGAACACTGACCGTTAGCAACATGTTAAAAGCTCACGATGGGTTGTTCACGGTGGAGATCAACAACAAGGTTCTACCTGGGTCGTTCAAGGCGGTGGGGATCACGAATCTGAACCATACGAAGGTTGAAGTCATTATCAGGCCTCTGACGTGCAGCAGTGAAGCTTCTAGCTGCACGCTGGGTTGTGGTGGAGACTTTGAAGATGATCAACCCGTCCAGTACTTCTGGAAGAACGGAGAAGATGGAAAGTGGGAGAGCGGGGAAAAGAAGAAGGACATTAATAATAATGAGGAAACTCGGAACTTTAAAAGCTTCACCTGCAAAGCGAAGAACCGGATCAGTGAGAAGGAGAGTGACCCTCTGGAGAACCCCTTCTTCAGCAAATCTGGAGGCAGCAACACGGTTGTGGTGGTTGTGGTGGTTGTCATTGTATTATTCGGACTGGTTGCTGCTGCCTGGTACATCTACCGGAGGTTTATTAAAAAAGCAAGTTTTTGTCCTGCCCGTAATGGGAGCCGTGGACAACCACCAGACGGGAAACTCCAAGAAGCCAACGAAATGTTGGAAAAATGATGAACCATTGCCCACCTCTTAATGAAGGGCACCACCATGAGGACATGTTGTGATGTTCTCCTTCTCTGGATCAGAACACCATCCCTGTTCTGTTTGCCTTCCCTGCAGAACCTCCTCAGGGGAAACAGAACATAATTGACTGTGTTATTAAACTTTTACATGCTGCCCAATTTTCACAGGTCATCTTACTGTGTATCTAAACATCTGAAGAAACTACATGAACTTTGGGATTGCGTGACATTGATCAGCCATTATTGCTTGTATACAATGTACTTTTGACATTTTCTTTTTAAATGCACTGGAATAAAAAAGCTGGACAATGATCCATGTTATGCGCTGTTATGCGCTGTGTCTAACATGAAGGTTCCAAGAAGGTTCTGGTTTCGGGCGTTTATGCTTGAAGTTATTCCCTGTGAATTCATGGGTAGTCCAGTTTAAAAATATGGATGGTCTTGTAAATTGTCCCTTGGACCAAGAAAATGTGTGTGCGTTGATCTGTGATGCATTGATAACCTAGTCAGAGTACAGCTTGTCTAATGACCACACTGATTGATGAATAATACTGTTAATATGCTTGTATTTTATTCAGCCCCATTTATTGTTGCTAATATGTTTTTTCTGTGGTTTTCATGTATTTATTTGTTTCCACTTCTTCAGTAAGCGCCTTTTTAAATAAATATGTCGCTCACTCTGAACTGTTTGTTTGCCTGAAGCATGAAACGAAAGGGAACAAAAGTGAAAAAAGCTTTTAATCGAACCCGGAAGTTAATGCAGGGTACGCTCTCGATTTTCACATGTTGCTGCGAGGCTAAAGCGTCGCTTAAATCGGTTTTATGCGCAGCTGAATAAGCTAAGATCGTAAATAAAATAAAACGTTTACAAAACCTTTACATATTTATGAGTGGTCTTAGTTGTGTTGCCCCGCGGAGCTTTAAAACAGCTGAAAAGAAAATATTTAAATTACCTGGAAGCGAACCCGGAAGTCATAGCAGCTAACTATCTTGCTGTGCGGCGATGCTAGCTCGGCTAGCAGCCCGCTCGGTTCGGCCTCGGTGGCATGGATATAGAGGCTGCTTTTCACACAGTAGGGGAGTTTGGACCGTACCAGAAGCGGGCTGTGACCGTGCTCGTCCTGGCGCAGGTTTGTCACATTTAAATGCGGATATTTGAACTGAGTAAACCGAGGAAAGAAGCGGGGAACTGCCTGCTGGTTAGCAGAAGCTGCGGCGCTACGTGGCTGTCAGAAAAATGAAAAATCAATAAACGTCGAAATATTGGTTCTGGTTGTGAGAATTAAGCTCAAATAAACTCCTCAGACTGTTGCCGAGTTTATCACAAACTTATGACTTCATGGTAGCTATAAAATTGCAAAATGTGTTTCCAGCTTGAAAGTTTAGGCTAAAATTAGACTTTTCTTAATTAAAAAATTTCCTCAGATAAATGAAACCGAGCCAAAGGTTTACTTTTGTTTTCCCACTAGCGGAACAGTTAATTCTCCCACTGACCCATTTAAGAACATCTGAAACCTTGGTGTGATAATTAACTTTATATTTTTGTTTGAAGATTCTTTCATTAAAAGCATAAAAGGCTGGAAGATAATCGGTTATGTTGGTGATTTTTGGATTTCAACATTTTATACTGAGATATTCCTGCTTTTCCAGTGAAATACTCTGAGCCTCTATAAAAACTGTTTCAGAGAATGTTTCCTCAGAACAGAACAGTTCTGTTCATAATGGACCGGTCTCAGAGCGGTTCTCTGGCTGAACCCAATCTGAAGTAGGATTTAGAAAGCTAGGTGATTGTTTGCCTGCAGAAACAATCAGTGCCTTGTAGAAGTATTCTATTATCACCACTAACCTTTTATTATAGTGCATAAAAAATTAAGTGGAAGGAAAACATTATCTATGGTTTAAAAATAATTTTCAAATGGAAATCTGAAAAGTGTGGCATGCATTTGCATTCAGCTCTTTCTGAGTCTGTACTTTGCAGCGCCACCTCTGGCTGCAGTTACAGCTGCACATTTGTCCAAGAATGGATTCGGATAGAGTCGGTTCTAAGCCGCGCCGCAGCAGAACTTTTTAAACCAACCCTTCTGCAGTGCTTTACTCTGCTGTGTTTCAGGTGTATATGGCCTGTCAGTCCATGCTGATTGTTCTGGTCGGATACACACCAGAGTATCGGATCGAGCAGCAGGGCGACGGTCCATCCAGCCACCGGGAGCTCCAGCAGCACGTCACCTTCACAGAGGATGTGGACTCCATCGTCACCGAGGTCCGAGAGCGGAACATCTGCACAGGTTCCCACATCAGGATGCAAAACCTCAAGACATTAACAGGTTCTCACCCGTCCTTGTGTTCCTCAGTGGGTTCTCATCAAACAGCAGGCCTATAAGGTCAGCCTGGCTGGATCGCTCTTCTTCACCGGGCTCCTGGTTGGGAATGTCGTCTTTGGGCCCCTCTCGGATAAGATTGGAAGGAGACCCGTCTACCTGACAGGTGAGGGAAACACAAACTGGGGTCCGATTGATTTCCTTTCTGTAGGCGAGATGCAGATTGTCTTTCCTTCAGTCTAACACCAGCTGTTTCACAGAGACCTCCAGAACATGGGTGGTTTAAGGCTCGGTTTCAGGGTCCAGGCTGATTTTATGAAGTGGTTGTATAATCTCCACCTTTCATTGCCTGAGGTTGTTGGATTGCTCTGGTCCCAGATTCCAGGGATGTGTGGTACGAATCAGCCTGACATGATGAGCTAATTAAAGGTTTAAATCAAGTCCTGGGATGAACCGACCACAGCAGAGTAGATCAAACCTGAGAGATGGTGCCGTTTTCCAGAGTATCCAACTCATTTCTGACATCAGAATTCATTTCTAATGTTTAGTTTTCAGCTGCAACCTCTCAGCACCACCTGTATGTTTAGAAAACTGATTGGAAAAGATGTGCTGAGTTTATTCTCATGTCTTAAAATCTTTGCTCCTGACACGCGTGAGAAAATGTAAAAGCTCTCGAACTAAACTTCGTCGTCACGTTTCCGTCTCTTTCTGCCCCCAGGTCTGTTTTTCGAGGTGATCTTTGGTTACGTCACCGCCGTGGCGCCCAGCTACGAGGTGTTCGCCGCGTCTCGCCTGCTGGTCGGTCTGATGAACGGCGGCATCGGCCTCGTCTGCTTCGTCCTCACGCAGGAGTACGTGGGCAAGTCCTACTGGGCCATGACCGGTACGAAGGCTGCTGACCCACTCACTGCTGATGTCTTTCCTCGCTCCATGTCTGCTTTTAGCTTGAGCCGTTTGTCTCTGCAGGGACGCTAACCAGCATGATCTTCGCCGTCGGCATCGCTCTGTTTGGAGCTCTGGGTTACTTCATCCGGCCGTGGAGGACTCTGGCTACGGTGGCCAACTCCTCAGGTGTCCTCTGCTTCCTGCTGTCTGTGTGAGTAAAACCTCAGACGTGTGAACTGGAAGTTTATCATGTTTGTGACATGAAACACTTTGCAACGTCCTGATGGAGCACTGAACCAAAGAAACAGAGGAGGAGCAGAAAGCAGTTGAAACGCCTCCTTAAAAACTAGAAGGTTGGAAGCAAAGTGTTAAATCTATCAAGCGGGAAAAATGGGGTTCTGTAAGGTTGATCTGCTTTTATTTAACGTCTAGAAAACATGATATGAGCTGAATTATTAGTCGTATCAAGACAGCGGAGGCGAGCTAGCTTAACATGCTGCTTACTGTCCAAAGATCCTCAGAGAAGAGATGTGCTTAACTGAAGATTTTCTAAGTTCTGAGTTTGATCTTCCTTTAAAAATAATGTTTTGTTTAGGAGCGACTTAATGATTAACCTTCCTTTCAGTATTGACCTAAATAATTGTGATTATGATTAATTTATTCGTAATCGAGCAGCCCTGCTCAGAATCAGGACCAATCCTTCTTCAAATAGATTTCAGTTTAGTTTAAGTTTAAACCAGCAGGGCTTTAAATCATCTTAAACCAGTTTTATGTGCAACTCTCAGCAGAAACGAGCACAACAATAAAACCTTATCTCTTTACTGCCTTTTATGTTAAATAAATTGGGGGAAAATGTGCCGGGGCGGTTCTGAGTCCAGTTCAGCCATATTTGACACACTGTGGGATGGAGATGTCACACCAGCCTCGGTTAGTTTACTTTATAAAGTATATTTAAAGCAACAGACGTGCTGCGCTTTAAATATGCATGAATGCAAATAAAATCCAGATCTTCCAGATGAAAATGAACATGGCTGAAGAGATGAATGTTAAAGGTGTCGGTGCTGCAGGTCTGACCTGGTTCCTCAGAGTTATCTGCTCGCTGTTTACAGCAGGAACATAAACTGATGTGTGAAACACAAGCAGGATGCAGACATGGTTGATGTTAAAGGAGCAGAGCAGCTCAGCGAACCTTGATGTGTTTCCAGGCTTTGTCTTCATCACAGATATTCAGTGGTGATAACCTCCGACTGATCTGCAGGATCACACTGAATATCTGACCTCAGCAGGTCACACATGGGCCAGAGGAGGACTAACTGCTGTGATATTGTTCTAATGATGATTCAAACATGCAGAACCATTCTCAGTCACTCAGCCTGCAGAGTAAATATCTGTTTTAGCTCATCAATTTCTCTGCTCTGGATTTTCCTGCAGAACTCTTCCAGAATCTCCTCGCTGGCTGTATTCTCAGGGGCAGACAGAGCAAGCAGAAGAGGTAAATACGTCTGCGAACGGCTTGCACTTCTGGTAGAGATGGTCTGACATCATTTCCTCGCTACAAATCTGTGCAAAACTATCCTTGTTTGACACAAAAAAGAGCTGAGGAAACGATGAACCACAGAAGTTCCCAGCTGTCATTGAATGCATCATGTTCCCCACAGAGGAAGGCCACATGAAGCCAACATGGCTCCTGATGACATGAGCACGCTCAGACCTTCACTAACAGAAGACACCGCGGTGCTGTGGGTGGATGGGTTTCCTGTCAGTTACATGGTTCTGGTCCGTGACTCAGACCTTACAGCAGGTATTGGATGTGGTGACATCACTTCTGCTTGAACTAAATTCAGCTGTGATGTAAAATCTCTCTGGCCTGCAGGGAAACCAGCAGAAACATGATGCGGGTTTGCCCGACCTGTGAGAACAGCAGCTGCTGTTTTTAGATTTCTTTACCGCCTTCTTCATCACCTTCTTCATCAACTTCTTCATCAAGTTCCTGAGTGAAACGAGCAGGTTATAAATCTCCATGTCCTCCTACACGAGGAAGAATGTGGGAGGGGTTCCTCCCTTTTATTTCCTGACTCATGGACCTCCCTGGAAATATGCGCCTCAGAGATTATTCCTATCTGCAGAATGTGTCGGAGCTGAGGCCTGAACGACAAGCTACCTGAGCTACTCCTGTTCTCTCTGAAAGTCTTCGTGTCAAGACTTGGATTATGTCTTTTCTCAGCTCAATGCAGCAACCTTATTTTCAGACTTTATCTGATGACCTGAGGCTCAGTTTCAGAAGGAGAAGCTGAAGTAGCTAAGAACGTCTCCGCGGTAGTGGAGGTTCTCCACCCTTCATTTTTCCTGCTGGTTGGAGTTTATACACAAACATCAACTACAGCTGCAGCTCCAGAAATTAGAATATTGTGAAAAAGTTCAATATTTTTTGACCCTCATTTCAGGAAGTTTAACTGACACAGAGAGAAATATTTCTCGTCATTTTGATGATTAAGGCTTACAGATAATAAAAAACCAGAAATTCACTGTCTCAGAGAATGACATCAGATCAACAGAAATGTCAGCCGCCTGAAGAGGCGTGGGTCTTCTTTACCCCAACAGGGTGTGGCGCTGGTCCGAACAGCCTTGACGGCTCACCCTTCCAACATTAAATGTTCACAGATAAATGGATTCTGGGTGGTGCTCGGCCAGCTCCAACCACGTCCTGGCCCTCACTCCCAGGACAGGGTGTGTTCCTCAGGCCTTCTAGAGTCATCTAGATGTCATCTGAACAAACATAGTAACAGTTGAAGTACAGAACCCTGTGGAACGCCGCCTGAGGATTCTTGGGTTACATCTACAGACTGAAATATATCAGAATGAATAGGATTTTATGTATTTTTTTATGAATTATTTATTTAGATTGTATTCACTATACTATTCTAGATTTTCTTTGTATTTATTATTTTTTACATGTTTTTTTTTTTGGATGATTTTCTGGGAACTGATATTAAAAAGCATATTTGTAACGTGAGTTTCTTTACTTTTCTTAAATAAACATGGAGGTTCTGCGCTTCATGGCGGTGAAGAACGGCAACAACGCCACCAACCTGATTCTGCAGCGCGTCGGTGCCGCCAAACCCGGCAGCCCTGTGAGGAACCGGGGCGGCATCCTGCAGCTGGCGGTCCATCCGGTGCTCCGCCTGAGGACGATGGTGCTCATGTATGTGTGGTGAGTACCTGACCCTGGGATCTGCGACCTTTACCCTCAGTCCGTCTGAATAAAGCCGCCTGGAGCCGCTAACGTTACGTGAGCTTTTAATTTAGATAAATATCTACTAAAGGAAATTAAACATGTTTAAAGGACCACGGTTTTATTTTTATTTCTTTAAAATAAAGAAAAACATAAAACTTCAGCAAAAACGGGGAATACTTTTTCTTCTATGAGGTGTTGATATTTGTGGAAAATGATGTAAAGTTTAAAAGCTGATGACATGAAACAGTTCTGGTACTTTTTAGTGTCCCTCCGTCGTGGAAATTCAGGGCAATTATTCAGTGAAAACCAGCTAAAACTGTCATTGGTTATTAAATCTATATTTAAAACATCAGTTGGTTCTTCATCATTTAAAGCCTCAGTTATGAGGAGGCATTGTGGAAGGTCCAGAGCTGCAGGCTGCAGAACGCTGATGCAGCTTCCTGTTCATCGTGGTTCTGCCTCAGATGTGAGGCCAGGAGCTCCGTCATCCAGGCGGAGCTCAGAGGAGAGCTGCAGGAGTTTGCTGAGGTGATTCAGATGAGGGACATGTTTCCTGAGAACGTCCCACTGGGAGGAGTCCCTGGGACAGTTGGTTCTGTTCATGTAGACAAACCAGGTTCTAACAAGACAAAGAAGAGCAATGGAGTGGTTTCCATGGAAACAAAATAAAGTCAAATGAAATAAAATAAGGATAATATCAGTCTGTGTTCCAGTCAGAAGACAGATTTATCAGCTGGTCTCTAGAGAACCTCGAAGCTCTGCAGACTTTGAGGTTCAGTAAATTATTCCATCATTTCTGAGCAGAAACACCAGAACCCCGATGACCTCTGCTTTGTTTTTGTGCTTCTAAAACTCATTAATTTCCCAGCGTGCACTAAATTTTCCTCATTTATAGCAGCGAGTTTCTGCTGGATGCTCGGGGAAAAAACAGGCAGCTCAGAGCGCTGATGGAGCAGTAGAAAAGAAACTATTGGTGTTTAAGAAGGGTGTGGAGCAGTCCTCCTGGGTGCTGAACGTCCTTTTAGGATTCATCTGGAGCTGAGTGTTTGGATGCAAAGAGCTCGGTTACACATGTTATTCCAGCTCGGATCTCCAATAGAGTGAAAGTGACCTTTTATTAATGTTAAATCTAATATTATGGTGCTGTCAGCTCTGTGGTCTGATCCTCAAACCGTCGACAGACAACAGCATTGCTCATAGGACTGTAGATGAAGGATGATCATTTTATTTGAAACAAACCAACACTGAAGCAGGTTGCACCTCAACCTCTACCTGCCCTGCCCTCCTCCTTGTTTCAGATCTACTGTGTGTGTGTGTGTGTGTGTGTGTGTGTGTATGTGTGTGTGTGTGTGTGTGTGCGTGCACGCTGCAGGTATGCCTGCAGCCTGGTGTATTACGGCCTCACCCTGGGAGCCAGCGACACGTCGGGGAGTCGGTTCGTCAACGTGGCCATGTACGGCCTCGTGGAGCTGCCTGCATATCCTCTCTGCATTTATTTTATCAACAAGACCTGGTGAGACGCTGACACACACTTTCTGAGGCTCCTGCATATTTATCTCCTCCGAGTTTCAGCTTCATGTCTTAGAGCCTTTCTCCTGTCTGAAGTCAGTGAGCAGTTCCTTATTCTTCCCAGCATCCAGCCTTAAATGCTTTGTTTAATGGCTCAACCTTGTCTTTATAGACCAGCTGACCAGCAGTGCTCAGGGGTATGAAGGTTCAAAGCGTACCCTGTGGTGCTCCTGAGTTAAACCCCTCCTGAAACAAGTTGTAGGAAAGGAGATGCCTGCTGAGCTGAAGCATTTCAGCAGAGAAGTTCATCTCAATACATGAAACATTATTGATAACATTAAGTTCATTTATTTCTCTAATTCAGTTCAGAAAGTGAAACCTGTGTATTATATGGATGAATTAGAAACAGATATTAATGGTTAATATCGATCATTCTGGCTTACATCTACTGTTGCACACAGAGATGTTTAACAGAAATGGAGAAACAATCCAGTTTCCAGTGGATTGTTGTCGTGGTAACAGATCCTTAGTTTGGAATAAACTCCCGGTCGAATCAAAGCTGACCTCTGACCTGGGCCTCTTCAACTCACGACTTAGGACATATTTATTTAAGATAGCTTTTAATATCTAGTAGTTTCTAGTAGACATTTTTCTATCTATTTTTTTATTGTTTCTTATATTTTTTATCATCTTAATTCTGTTTTATTGATTGTGTTTTATTTGACTCACTGTAAAGCACTTTGATTAACCTAGTGGTTATTGTAAATAGATATATTATTATTATTATTATTACTACACAGGAAACATCTAACTTGTTCAGAACTGGATCATGTTGGAACAAATGGGCATTAAAACACTAAAAACACATCAAATTAGGGAAGTGAGGAGCAGGAGGGTTGGTTCCTCCCAGCAACCATGACTGGATTTTCTAACCAGTCGTCTACTTTTTAATCTACTGGGGAAATGGACCTCCTGGCAGCACCTGGCTTTGGGTCTCATACTCTGATAATAATTAACTACATGACTGTAAGAATGAAGTAACCTGAAGGCCTCCTGCCTGACCAGCTGCTTGTTCTATGTTTTTGTGCTCAGGGCTGGGAGGAGGAAGAGTATGGCCAGCTTCCTCTGTCTGGCTGGCTCCGCCTGCCTCTGCACCATGTTGATCCCTGAGAACACAGGTAAGGTTCTGGTAGAAGCGGTGTGTGGGCCTGGTTACAGAGCAGATCTAATAACAGGTTTTAAATGATCCGAACCTCACTCTGAGATCACTTCCTGTTTCTAAGTTATTTCAAGACAGCAGATCTGCAGCTGCCCGCTAAAGACACACACAATCAGCAAACACTCGCGACAAGTTCATTCAGCCTCTGTTTACATCTAAATGAGGTTTCACACCAGAACAGTTAGGGAGCAGAAACCTGCTGAGTGATGTAATCACTGGTTGCTATGGATACTACGCCCTTTTCTAGGGGGAGCCCCCAGCACCACTCCTCACCTGGCTGAAGGTCAGTGTTGGTTTGTGCCACTTTTGAAGATAGTAATAAAAACTGAAAGGTTGGAGGTCTGGAAAGATGAGTCAATCTGGGGTTGGGTGTGTCTCTGGACTCGGGGCTGATGTATAAACAGGAAGTGGGGTGGAGACAGGGGCAGACATGCAGCACAGGTCATCAGGGTCACGACTTTATCTGTAATGTGTCTCAAACTTCAGACCCGGTCCAGAAATTCCAACTTTCTGGGAAATGTTGGAACTTTGAAACAAACCTCGTCTCCTGTTTCTGTCATTCAGTGCGTTATTCTGTCAGCTTTACTTTCAAACATTAAAGTTGTTGGGTTACTGATGGCTTTAAAAGCCAGAGGAAAGTCAGCGGAACCGCTGTGGTTTGGGTTTAAACTGTCGCTGTTCGCTGCACCGGGTTATCAGGATGGACTTTTATTGAGCTGATGAGTCTCAACGCTTCCTAAATATTAATCCTAAAGTTTCTCTGCAAGATTTCTTTTTGTATACTCGTACTCGTCGTCTTCCGCTTATCCAGGACCGGGTCGCGGGGGCAGCAGACTCAGCAGAGACGCCCAGACGTCCCTCTCTCCAGACACCTCCTCCAGCTCCTCCAGGGGGAGCCCGAGGCGTTCCCAGGCCAGCCGAGAGACATAGTCCCTCCAGCGTGTCCTGGGCCGTCCCCTGGACCTCCTCCCGGTGGGACGTGCCTGGAACACGAGGAAGGTGTCCAGGAGGCATCTGGTATAGATGCCCGAGCCACCTCAACTGGCTCCTCTCGATGTGGAGGAGCAGCGGCTCTACTCCGAGCTCCTCACCTTATCTCTAAGGGAGAAAGCTCATTTCAGCCGCTTGTATCCGGGATCTCGTTCTTTCGGTCATGACCCAAAGTTCATGGCCATAGGTGAGGGTAGGAACGTAGACCGACCGGTAAATTGAGAGCTTTGCTTTTTGGCTCAGCTCTCTCTTCACCACAACGGACCGGCACAGCGCCCGCATTACTGCGGGCTTGGCCTCACGGTACCCGTCAGCCGCCTCAGGAGTCCCACAAGCCAACCACAGCCGATAGGACTCCTTCTTCAGCTTAACAGCATCCCTTACTGTCCACCACCGGGTTCTGGGATTGCCGCCGCGACAGGCACCTTACGGCCACATCTACGGGCAGCAGCATCAACAATAGATGCGGAGAACATGGTCCACTCGGACTCTATGTCTCCAACATCCCCCGGGATGGGGGAGTTGAATACATCCCTGGCCGAGGGCTCCGCCAGACGTTCCCAGCAGACCCTCACTATGCGCTTGGGCCTGCCAAGTCTGTCCGGCTTTCTCCTCCCCCAGCGGATCCAACTCACCACCAGGTGGTGATCAGTGGACAGCTCAGCCCCTCTCTTCACCCGAGTGTCCAAAACATGCGGCCGAAGGTCTGATGATACGACAACAAAGTCGATCATCGACCTCCTGCCTAGGGTGTCCTGGTGCCAAGTCCACTGATGGACACCCTTATGTTTGAACATGGTGTTCGTTATGGACAATCCGTAACTAGCACAGAAGTCCAATAACAAAACACCACTCGGATTCAGATCGGGGAGGCCATTCCTCCCGATCACGCCTCTCCAGGTGTCACCGTCGTTCCCCACGTGGGCGTTGAAGTCCCCCAGCAGAATAATGGAGTCCCTGGGAGGGGCACTATCCAGCAACCCCGACAGGGACGCCAAGAATGCCGGGTACTCTGCACTACCACTCGGCCCGTAGGCTGAAATGATAGTCAGAGACCTCTCCCCAACCCGAAGGCGCAGGGATACGACCCTCTCATCCACTGGGGTAAACCCCAACACGATACGGCTGAGCTGGGGGGGTGACAAGCAAACCCACACCAGCCCGCCGCCTCTCCCCGTGGGCCACTCCAGAGTAGAAGAGAGTCCAACCCCTCTCAAAGAGATGGGTTCCAGAGCCCACGCTGTGCGTGGAGGCGAGCCCGACTATTTCTAGTCGATATCTCTCGACCTCCCGCACAAGCTCAGGCTCCTTCCCCCCCAGCGAGGTGATATTCCACGTCCCTAGAGCCAGCCTAAGCATCCGGGGATCGGGCCGCCGAGGTCTCCACCTTCGTCCGCCACCCAATCCTCTTTGCACCGGTCCCTCATGGTTCCTCCAGGTGGTGGGCCCACTGGGGGATGGGCTCGGATCTCTGGTTCTGGCTTGGCCCTGCCAGGTCCCAGGAGGAGTAACCCGACCACCAGGCGCTCACTATCAAGTCCCGACCCCAGGCCTGGCTCCAGGGTGGAACCCCGGCTCCGCCGTACCGGGCGACGTCACGTGCCTCGATATTTTGTTCTTCATGAGGGATTCTTTTTCTATAATTATTGTAAAAAGTTACCAGAACCGCTTTTTTTTTTTTTTTTTTACCAGAACCTATCGTTTTGTGCCCACAGGGACTCTGCTGAGCGTCACGTCTCTGGCTCTGGTGGGAAAACTGATGGTCAGCGCAGCGTTCAACATCGCCTATGTCTACACGTCTGAGCTCTACCCCACTGTGATCAGGTGACCTGGATGCTTTCAGAACACATGATCTCAGTTTGGGTCGAGTCAAACATTAAATGAGTTGTTTGTGCTGCAGAAACGCTGGGCTGGGGGTCTGCTCCATGTCCTGCAGAGTTGGAGGAATCCTGGCTCCCTTTGTTCCTTCGATGGTGAGTTTTTCATGGAGAAGATCTGCGGTTCCTCCATCGCTGAGCTTAAATATTGTTTCTGACTGCTGTCGACCTTCACGGAGCATCTGGAGATGTTCATCCTGGAGTTCAGGGAGAACCAACAGGAATGTAGAACATCGGAGCAGCAGAAGAAGCTCAGAGGAGCTGATTTTACAGCTACGAAGATGAATGAGAACCCAGCAGTCATGTTAGATATTTCATGCGTGTGTTCGGTGCTGGGAAATCAGGAGGTTAAACTACATCAGTTTGAAGGCTCCTCAGCATCACTGAGACTTACTTTAAGCTCCTCATGGTGAAAATCTAGAAGAACCACCTGTGCTTGTTTTCTGAAGGATTCAACATGCTGGATCTGCTGGTTGCTCTCACTGGGAAAATTCATCCAGTTCTCCCACAGACTCGCTGTAGAGGATCTTTGCTTCTTTAACTTTCCATTTCCTTCTTCCTCTGTTTCTGTCGTGCTTCTTGCATCGCTGCTCTGCACCCAGCATGCGAACACGAAGCACTCCCAGTATAAACGGTTCATCAGGAGTAGTGTGGCGACTCTTGGCAGAGACTTGCTTTTAGGCATCTATGAACTCCACCTACATTGGCAAAAAGACCAGTGAGAAAACCCAGAACTCTTTGGACCTGCATAGAAGAAACACGGGTTACAGAAAGTCAAGCAGGTCCATCTGCAGCAAGGGAAGGCGTCACCTAAGTAAAACGAAACACCTGATTGGACGAGCACGTCACCATGGGCGTTTCTGGAGCTTTGGATCGAAGGTTTTCTCATTTAACTTTCTTAACTCATGTTTTAAATGATTAGCTACGTTTCCACATATATTTATAGACGTAGAAATTACAAACTGACACCATTTCAAATTTAATGCTGGAATACCAACTTCATGACTAAAGTACAAATTACCATCATGCTTTCCGTGCCGCCTTGCAACACTTGGCAATGTTTGTGTGGCTGAAGCGGCTGAACTTTAGAACCTCCCACTTACAGACTGCAGACGTACCCCTCTCCAGGAACTGGAGTAGACCAGACTAAGCTGGCAGGTTTAATACGTTTTTATACTTTTGACTCCTTCTACACCAAATATTACATTGCAACGATTAAAAGTGTTGCAGTTGTTACCAGTCCAGAAATCCACTGTGACATGAATATTCATCACTGCTAGGATCAGAGAGTGTCTCTTTTTAAACGTTGACATATGAAAACGTACATCTATAACGGGCAACTTCCTCAAACACTTAAAGTTTCCTCCTCTTTCCTCAGAAAGTCCTTGAAATAGACCAGAGGAAGTTCTGTTTCTGTTCTGTTCTGTTAGAATTGTGGTTGGTTTTTCTTCTTGTGGAGATGTGAGCAGCCAGTTTAGCTGTTTATTTCTTCTAGGCCTTTTCTAGAACCCTCTTCCTTCCATGATGAACATCTCTGTAGTCTTTTTGTTTCGTTCCTCACTGTGTTTGAGGCTTCAGATACCGACGCCTCTGACAGATGTTTTTAGGTGTTGGTCATCCAAACACGTAATGTCAAGTTCTCCCAGGGCCACATCTGGACTCCATCAACTCATTTACTGATTCATAAATTAGTCTCTGATGGAATCTGATGATTTCTGACTAAAACGTGGTTCATTGAGGACAGAAGCGTGGATTACATCACAAATAGAAAGTGAGGAGAGTTTAACTCAAGAGTCAGCAGACTGGTTTTCCTATCCTCTTACAGACCCATAAGGGCTCTGACCCAGGAGTTACCAGGACTCTTCTAACTGAAAGCAGATATAAACCACCTGAGCATGAAAGTTTCTCTCAGTGGACTAAAACTCCAGCTAGATGAGTCATGCTGGAAGCTGAACTACATGAAAGTTTCTAGTGTCAGAAACTCTGGGCCACACCCTGAGAAAAAACAAACGGGAAGAATCAGTGGAGAAAGAAACTTTAATAAATCACTAATCTTTATCTGCAGGTCTTCCATATTAGAGTTCTTGATCAATGTAGACCACACCCTACATTCCTCTGCTCAGAAAGATCTAAACTAAACAACTTATTAAATATTCTGACTGTAACACAATGACACATTTGGGTCAGAGGTGAAAAATGCCTATCTGAAGTGAACTTTGGGACTTTCCAGTTCAGTTACATTCATGAGCAGCAAAATGTGCTGAAGCATGAACATGTAAGGACACCTAGTGGTTCTTCCAGGGACTGCAGCAACAAACAGTTTTTCATTTCACAGCTATAGACAAACATATTTAACTCTTAACAACCCAGACGCAGCAGTTTGGCATAATTGAAGAAAAATAAAAATAACATTAAAGTGAAATGACATAGTTTGTTGTTAAAAATGATAATAGGAAGACATGATCATCGTGTTTTCCTCCATTGAAAACTGCTGAGCTGTATTCACGTTGTCTATCTGTATACTCCACTGTGCCGTGACTTAATTTAGTAGAGATGTTTGAAATTTCAGCTGTAGGTTTTATCGCCTGTTCAGGGCAGCTTGTGTTTTATAAAGTAATGTTCAGAGGTTGTACAGATCCAAGGAGATGATGATCGAAGTCAGACCCGTCAGCATCAGCAACCATGGAACAGAGAGGGTCAGCTGTATGAAGTTCCTCAGAGTATAGATCTCTAATGATCTCAGATGGTCAAAGAACCCCACTGAGAACACCCAGCACTAATTGGACTTTCTGAGGAAACTGAAACAAACATCAGCAACTACTGTCAACCCTAGTGTGAGGCTATATATGGTTTTCATGTAATCATTTCCGTACTTTAGCTTTGACATCCTAGCATGACATAAAAAGCTATGAAGGTCAGAGTTACGCAAAGATTAAGTTCTCTACTGTTCGCTTGATAAGACATGATATTATTTTCTGCTAAAATTAGCTACTAACGTGACCTGTAACTGTACTGTTAGCATGCTAATGCTACACAGAGCTGATTTGTGGGATTTTCAGAGTTCTGTCGAGGTAGGAAAACTTCACTGGCCGTCCGTTAACTCTTACATTACTCCTCACCTCTCATCAACTCTTTTATTTGGCACCCAAAGGACAATCCTCAGTCAGAGATCAGTTGTAGTTTCCACAAGTTTATTAAAACCAATCTGAATTCAGAGATGGAGACGTCACACTGACACTGCTACCTGGAAACATCTGTGTTGTCTGACTAAAGCGTTACATTACATTTTATACCCCACGCTGACATGCAGCACACATACACAATCATTGTGTCTGTGGATGTCTCCCCAGCAACAGAGATACATTTCATCATTTAATTAAAGAAATGTTTCCAACACGTCTTCAGTGAGAGGAGCAGCACACCTCCCTACATACACTGCTGGCTCCTCATGATACAGACAGAAAACACCTGCAACCTTTAACCTTTAATAATGAACACTCATTGGGTTATAATACTAGAGGCTACTGTTAAGGTTTTTTCTATCAAAAGCATAACTAAAACTCCTAATTAAAATCAATCTATAAGCAGCAAAGTCCCAAATATATCTTAGTCTTAGCTACTAATAATAATGCATTTATATTTCCACAGTTTCTAATCTTGATGTTCAGTAAGTCATCAGACAGATGAGTGTCAATAAGAAGTTTCTCTTTGTAGCTTCAGCTGGAGGTTTTTAAACACTAATAGATCAACATGTTACTGCAGCTTTAAACATGTAATAACTGTGAAGGTCATAGCAGCAATAGAGTTAAGAGAACCATATTTCAAATAGTGCTCATTTCAGAATTCATTGCATATTTGGTATTTGGTCAAAGATTCATTTATTGTTTTTTTTTGACATTGTTTGCATTATGATCACCAAACTTTAACAGCTGAGTGAACAAAAACAGTCCAGAACCGTGTCTCTGTGATTCTTCTCTGCCTGATGTTTCTGTTCGGGTCCCCTAGGTGTGGCTGTAGTGTAACCGTCACTGTATCTGTCTGTTTCAGCGAGCTCTCCACACCTCCATGCCCTTCACGGTGTTCTGTCTGAGCGGCCTGTCTGCAGGGTGTCTGGGCCTCCTGCTACCGGAAACTCTGAACCGACCTGCAGCCGAAACCCTGGAGGATCTGAGCAGTCCGAGACACAGCCGGGTGCTGGAGAGCAAGGTGATGCAATGCTCCTCACATCCAGAAACTGTTTAAAGGCACTGGCAAGACAAGATGGGTAGACAGAACTCATTAAAGCATCTTTAGGATCCTCTAAAATCAGTTTGATCAGTTTGAAGTTGTCTTGGCGAAACCACATCCTAGATGGTTTCAATTCCTGCACATTGAAAACAAGATGAAACTCTGTGGTTTTACTTCAGTTTGAACTCTCAGAATAAACTTTTAATTTAAATCCATTTTACAAACACTCTGATTTTGACCTGCAGTCACTGAAAGAAGCTCCTCTTTGATCTGAAACTGTTTCCCGTTCCTGTCTGCAGGCTCTTCTGTATGAAGAAGAACAATGGAAATCAAACAAGTGAACCAAGCGGATGTGTCTTTGTTTCAGCCCTGAGGGAACGGCTGCTTCAGAGCAGTGAAATGTCCTTTTATACAGTCAGAGTCTCCAGGTTCCTGCTGATGTCTGACGCTGGTGGAGCAGAGAGGTTCTGAAAGTGTGGAGATGCTGCAGGGATCTGCACGGTTCCTCCTCAGGTCTTTTACTCCTGAGCTTTGTAATGATGTTGGTGCCTTTGGCAGGAATTGAAGCACAAATTTAGATCGGACATGAAACATTCCTGGACCGAATCCCTGGAAAAAAAACCAGAATAAACTAGGTCATAGTTTGCTGAAACCAGAATCCAATGATCCAGAACCTGGGCAACATGATCTGCTGGGAGCAGAGCTTTCATTTTTGATCACGGTAATGTCAGAACCACCTGAACCTGAAGCTGTTTATGCTTCTGATCCATTAGATAAAAAAATAAAATTTGAGTTTCAGTTAAAGATGATGATGTTTCCCGGTCTGATGGATCAGCTCCAGCAAGTGTTTTATTTTCTTTATGGTTCCATTTCCAGGAGGTCAAAGCTGACGTTCCCACACAGAACCTGTGATAATGACCCGTGAAAGGGTCCACAATCCTTCAGGCCAACAAAGTCGAATAAGCTTCAGTTTACCAGGAAGGGAAAATGTTCCTATTATGTTAAAGGATGCAGAGATCTCCTTTTATTGGACCATAAAGTCAGAGAGGTTCTCCATAAACGTTTTACCTTAAAAAAGCAACAAAGCTTAAAACCTCCTCAGTGACCCTGAACACACCCAGGTTCTACTGCAGCTACCACACCCAGGTTCTACTGCAGCTACCACACCCAGGTTCTACTGCAGCTACCACTGCCCCGCACATGACCTCCACGCTTCACTTTCTGTCTGTCTGGTCAGGACGGACCTCACCTGACGATGGATTGATTTAAGAAGAACCAGAGAAAATGCTAAGTCACTGGTTGCCATGGTGATTCCCAGCGCTGGGTTCATCAGACAGAAACACAGGAGTTTAACCTTCAGATGGCCACACTCAGAAGCAAAGTCCAGCTTCCTACAATGGGTTTTAACATTGAATGGAAAGTATACCAGGGCTGTGATTTTCACTGCTTTCACTAAAACCTGGTTAACGTCCTGAACACCAGAAGATGTTTTCCTACCAGAGATCGGTCCAGACTGACTGTTCCAGCTTGTTTTAGAGCAGGAATCACAACGGGCTGAAGAAGCTTTAATCAGAACCTCGCTGAGCTTCAGATGTCTTCAGGTTTGATACAACCTGTTCCAGCTTCTGGTGGTGCGAACACCAAGCTTTTCCTCCTGATCTGCTGGACACTTCTCCAGACTCTGGAGGTTACAAGATGATTAATCCCTGCTGACCTCAGTCACACGTCCTTCTGAGAAGAACAAATGCTTTGTGTTTGACAGGTTTAGAGCATCTCTGAACATCTCTGCCCTTCTTTACTTCCTGATATTCCATAAAACAGCATTTTCCCAGCCAGATGCTGGACCTCTGGAACATCAGGAGTCCATCAGTAGAACATCAGGAGTCCATCAGTAGAACATCAGGAGTCCATCAGTAGAACATCAGGAGTCCATCAGTAGAACATCAGGAGTCCATCAGTAGAACATCAGGAGTCCATCAGTAGAACATCAGGAGTCCATCAGTAGAACATCAGGAGTCCATCAGTAGAACATCAGGAGTCCATCAGTAGAACATCAGGAGTCCATCAGTAGAACATCAGGAGTCCATCAGTAGAACATCAGGAGTCCATCAGTAGAACATCAGGAGTCCATCAGTAGAACATCAGGAGTCCATCAGTAGAACATCAGGAGTCCATCAGTAGAACATCAGGAGTCCATCAGTAGAACATCAGGAGTCCATCAGTAGAACATCAGGAGTCCATCAGTAGAACATCAGGAGTCCATCAGTAGAACATCAGGAGTCCATCAGTAGAACATCATTTTTCTAATTAAATCCTCCAAAAAGAACAAAACCCAGAATCTGGATCGCAGACCGATTCATGGGCCACATGTTACAGCAGGATGATGTTTATTGGACATCATCTGTAACTCTCCTCCTGGGTTCCTCTCTGGACTTCACATCCTGCCAGTTTCCAGACCCAGCCAGCAGGTCCGAGAAGAAACAGCTGAATTAGTTGACGTTGTGTTGAAGGGAATCAGGAAATCACAGCGACTGAAAGTTTCATTATGGAGAAAATAAAACCTGTTGAATGTCTGTTGGCGGTAAAACAGCAACACTGATTCAGATGAATGTTGATGTTTTAGTGCTGATTAAAGGTTCTGATCCATAGAACTGATCCAAGCTTCTGGATGAAAAACATTGAAACATTCCTGAGGATTTTCTGGATCTAATGATGCCTTTTCCCCTCTGTGTTTTCTGTTCAGTTGTTTTGTAAATGGATTATTATATTTGACGGTAAACAAATGTCGCTGTATCTACAGGAATTATTGGTTCAGTAAAAATGTTTTCTCGTGTTGACGTTTTTTTTTTTTTTTTTGTCTTCATGGTTTAATGAGCAGAAAAATGTTCGTCAGTTTAAAAATGGATAGTTTTTTTATTTCTCCGCCTTCGATGAATCAACAGGAAGCTTTTCTGGGTTCACTGCAACTCTTCAACGTTCCACATGTTCCACATGTTCCACATGCTGAAGAGGTTACAGATCCCCAAAGAAAACCCTGACCGGCCCAAAGAGAAACTTGATGGACTCAGAAACCTACGTTGTTTTGTTTGGGAGCTTCAGACGGTTTCTCAAACTACCCCGAACCACTGAATTTCAGCCTCTGTACACTGAAGCACGGCGGCTCAGGTATCATGGTATGGGAAGCTCTCACCTTGTGGTTTTGGTTCTAGTTAACAAACACCAGGTATCACAGATCAGTTCAAACACATCAGAATACTGAGAGAAGTCCTGTTGTTTTCCTGAAGAGAAAGATGTCCTGGAGATCCTTGGTTCAGCAAGACGAGCCCAAACGCAACAGTGAGGAGAGGCGTTCTGGTTCCGGACCGACTCTATAAACACTATACAGGTCCTTCTCAAAATATTAGCATATTGTGATAAAGTTCATTATTTTCCATAATGTCATGATGAAAATTTAACATTCATATATTTTAGATTCATTGCACACTAACTGAAATATTTCAGGTCTTTTATTGTCTTAATACGGATGATTTTGGCATACAGCTCATGAAAACCCAAAATTCCTATCTCACAAAATTAGCATATCATTAAAAGGGTCTCTAAACGAGCTATGAACCTAATCATCTGAATCAACGAGTTAACTCTAAACACCTGCAAAAGATTCCTGAGGCCTTTAAAACTCCCAGCCTGGTTCATCACTCAAAACCCCAATCATGGGTAAGACTGCCGACCTGACTGCTGTCCAGAAGGCCACTATTGACACCCTCAAGCAAGAGGGTAAGACACAGAAAGACATTTCTGAACGAATAGGCTGTTCCCAGAGTGCTGTATCAAGGCACCTCAGTGGGAAGTCTGTGGGAAGGAAAAAGTGTGGCAGAAAACGCTGCACAACGAGAAGAGGTGACCGGACCCTGAGGAAGATTGTGGAGAAGGGCCGATTCCAGACCTTGGGGGACCTGCGGAAGCAGTGGACTGAGTCTGGAGTAGAAACATCCAGAGCCACCGTGCACAGGCTGTGTGCAGGAAATGGGCTACAGGTGCCGCATTCCCCAGGTCAAGCCACTTTTGAACCAGAAACAGCGGCAGAAGCGCCTGACCTGGGCTACAGAGAAGCAGCACTGGACTGTTGCTCAGTGGTCCAAAGTACTTTTTTCGGATGAAAGCAAATTCTGCATGTCATTCGGAAATCAAGGTGCCAGAGTCTGGAGGAAGACTGGGGAGAAGGAAATGCCAAAATGCCAGAAGTCCAGTGTCAAGTACCCACAGTCAGTGATGGTCTGGGGTGCCGTGTCAGCTGCTGGTGTTGGTCCACTGTGTTTTATCAAGGGCAGGGTCAATGCAGCTAGCTATCAGGAGATTTTGGAGCACTTCATGCTTCCATCTGCTGAAAAGATTTCATTTTTCAGCACAACCTGGCACCTGCTCACAGTGCCAAAACCACTGGTAAATGGTTTACTGACCATGGTATCACTGTGCTCAATTGGCCTGCCAACTCTCCTGACCTGAACCCCATAGAGAATCTGTGGGATATTGTGAAGAGAACGTTGAGAGACTCAAGACCCAACACTCTGGATGAGCTAAAGGCCGCTATCGAAGCATCCTGGGCCTCCATAAGACCTCAGCAGTGCCACAGGCTGATTGCCTCCATGCCACGCCGCATTGAAGCAGTCATTTCTGCCAAAGGATTCCCGACCAAGTATTGAGTGCATAACTGTACATGATTATTTGAAGGTTGACGTTTTTTGTATTAAAAACACTTTTCTTTTATTGGTCGGATGAAATATGCTAATTTTGTGAGATAGGAATTTTGGGTTTTCATGAGCTGTATGCCAAAATCATCCGTATTAAGACAATAAAAGACCTGAAATATTTCAGTTAGTGTGCAATGAATCTAAAATATATGAATGTTAAATTTTCATCATGACATTATGAAAAATAATGAACTTTATCACAATATGCTGATATTTTGAGAAGGACCTGTATACTTTAGAACATGAATATCATCTGTCAACAAATATAAAGATGAAAGTTGAGTATAATGATGGATTCATGCTGAAAAGTAGCTGTTTGCTGAAGAAATATGTGTTACTGTGGTAAACTAGAGATGACATTTTGTAAACATTGCCATAAATGTCTCTGTCATTATTGAAGACATTTACCATTCTTATACGTCATCTGCAGGTAAATGATCTATTAGCTTTAGCTTCATTACTCATGTCCATTAAAGCTTCTTTATATGCTAATATGTCACGGTACAAGCACAAACTTCTATGATTTTTACTGGGATTTCGTTTAACAGACCGACACAAAGCAGCTCATAGATGTAAGATGGAAAGAAAATGATTCATGGTTAATAATTATCTGCAATTACAAATCTGAAAAGTGTGGCATGCAGGTATACAGTATTCAGCCACTCTGAGTCAGCACTTTGTAGAACCATCTTCTGGGGTGTGTCTCAATCAGCTTTGCACATAACATTCCTGCTGTGTTACAGATTGACTTCTAAAGGTAATTGGTTGCACTATATCTTATTAAAGGTCATCAGAAAGGTTGTATTTTGTATCCACACCAACTGGACAAGTTTGCGTTTGTAATATGAAAACCATGAAAATTTTCTTTATATTTCCCAACTATGCACCAATTATAGTTTAGCACATAAAATCCCCATTAAATATATTAAATGTTGTGATAGGGGGTGTGAATACTTTTGTGAGGGATGGAACGTGCAGTTTCACAGCTTAAGAATACATCATACCCCTGACATTCATGTTATTTTATAATAGATATATTTTTTTTCTTTTTGTAATTGGATATTTTCCTACAAAGAAGAGTCTAAATGCTTATTGCGGAGCACCACAGGGGACGGTACTCTCACCATTCCTTTTCACTCTGTACACCTCAGACTTCCAGTACAAGACAGACTCCTGTCATCTGCAGAAATACTCGGATGATTCTGCAGTCGTTGGTGGATCAGAGATGGACAAGAAGCTGAGTACAGGAAGGTGGTGGACCACTTTGTGGCATGGTGTGGAAATAATCATCTCATCTTCAACGTGACTAAAACAAAGGAGATGATTGTAGATTTTAAGAGAAACAGGAATAAGTCAAAAACTATTTCTATCATGGGAGAAGAAGTGGAGATGATGGAGGAGTATAAATACCTCGGTGTTCACCTGGACAACAGACTAGAGTGGAGATGCAACTGTGAAGCCATCTACAAGAAGGGACAGAGCAGACTGTACTTCTTGAGGAAGCTTAGGTCCTTTGGTGTTTGCAGCAAGATGCTGCATATCTTCTATAAGTCTGTTGTGGAGAGTGTGATCTCTTCTCCATCATCTGCTGGGGAAGCAGCATCAGAACCAGGGACTTAAAAAAGCTCAACAAGCTGATAAAGAAGGCTGGTTCTGTTCTGGGGACTCCTCTGGAACCTCTGGAGATCATTATGGAAAGATGGATTCTTCATAAAATGAAGAACATTATGGAGAACCCTGAGCATCCTCTTCATCAGACTGTCCTACAACAACAGAGTGTCTTCAGTCAGAGGCTTCTTCAGATCTGCTGTAAGACGGAGCGCTACAGGAGATCCTTCCTGCCCACAGCCATCAGCATCTACAACGGCTCTTTGAGGAAACCTTCATAATATGAGCTATAACAACATTTAATTTCCCTTTGGGATTAATAAAGAATTATTGAATTGAATTGAATTAACATGGTCATTCAGGTATCTGCTGTAGTTCCATACTGTGACCTGCAGAGGGCGGCAGTTGCATACAGCGACCGGCGGGTGTCGCTGTGAGTTTATTTGGGTCAGATTGACGTCATTGTTGGGGAATGTTAAAGATGGCGCTGGGCGGTGAGAGGATTGTTGCTGCGGCAACAAGCTGAAAGGATTTAATTAATCTTCCAGCGGCAGGGAGCTTCTCTTCCTTTCACGGACTAAATACTTCAGGTTCTGAACCTCAACATGAGCCCGGTAGATCCGGTCAGACACCGGTAACCCTGTGGTGTCCCTCCCCGGTTAAAATGGTAGCCGGATCCTCTGAGAACAACAGAAGCTGCTGCGGAGTTCGGCCCACCGAGCCGGAGGATATTACGGTCGGGGCCAAGGCGTCTGTAGCGGACTGAGGGGTCATGGAAACGCCGAAGGAGAACGGAGGCTCGGTTTCCGTGGATCTGAACGAAAACGTAGATGAACCGGTGGGTTTGGAGGTGAAACCGGGTCCCAGAACACTGAAGGAGCGCAGCTTGACGCTGCTAGTCGGTGTCAGCGGGGGTCAGGCAGCCGGCAGAACTCGGACTCAGGTGGATCTAAACAGGAGGAATGCAACCAAAGACCCGGAGATCCTGCTGGTGGCTGCAGAGCACGGATACCTCTCCGGACCGGTTCATTCGGGGATTTGTGGCGGTCTGAATGGATTTTTTGAGCAGCCTTTGGAAGCAGGAGAGAGGGGAGAAGGTGGAGGACCAGTCGCTTCCTGCCCAGCTGTGCTCCAGGATCTGGTGTCTGCGGATGAAGGACACTCCCGGGACTGCAAAGGGACTTTTCTCGATGATAGGTTGCAGATGAACTCCTCCCGGACCTCAGCGGACCTCTCGGGCCCGGGTGTCAACGTGTCCCACGGGGTTGCTGACAGTCCTCATGGGGGAATGGATCTGCTGGCCGTCCAGTTTCTGGGTCAGAGACTTGTTCAGTGTGACATGGACGGCGAAGAAGTGAAGGTAGCCAACGGTGGTTTTCACATGTTGAGCTCTGGTTGTGAGTGGCCCGGTTCGGATTATTTCCCTGTTAATAGAGACATTGATCTGGGATTCAGGCAGAACCAAGCTCCCAGCTGGGGCTACTGTCTGAGCAGCCACAGGGACCCTCAGTGCCCGAGATCTGGTCCACCCTCAGCAGCTGACCCCTTTTGGGACTCCTCTACCCCAGAACCAAGGTCCAGCCTACCTTCACCTTGCCCCTCCAGTCCGCTGTCTAAGCCCAACACCAGAGAGGAGGATGAGGAGGGTCTCAGTGACCCCTCTGTGCCGGTACGGCCGCAGAGTCTGAGGACTAACCCCACCACCACCGTGTCCCTCAGCTGTGATGCCACCCCACTGTCCCCTGATGGGGGTGGGGGCTTTTATTTTGAGCCTGAGGCGGGGGTTCTGGAGGCAGGTCGGAGGCAGAGCGCCCCAGATAAACTGAGCGAGGAGACCGAGGGCTCGGAGCTCAAAGTGATGCCCAAAAGGTTCGGCATTGCTGATTTCTTCACCAGGTAAGGGACAGGTTTTTATCTCCTACCAGAACCTGGATCTTTTATCCCACCAGAAACCCGGTCCAGTTCAATCTCAACTGATGAAGTTTAAGGTTTGACTTCCTCAGACAATAAAACACATGCAGGCCTCCCTGAAGGTTCTAGGAGTCCATCACTAACTGGAGCAGAAATCCAGACTGCGATCTGAACCGGGTTAGTTCACCAGTCCTTAGTTCTGACTGAACCTATTTACACTGGAGGAAATATTTAAAGTCCAAATAACACCATGATCGGGACGGGGGGTAACCTTACAGGACTCAGAGTTGACCCAGAAATGTTTTTATCTGTTTGTTGTAAATCCTGGACCTTCTCCCTGTTCTGCATGTTTCAGTTTGCTGCTCTTCCAACACGGCCGGAACTGCTGCTGGTTGGACTTTAACTACGGAGGTCCATCGCTGTACATCAGAATATCATTGAAAAGCTAAATTATGTAATTTATTTAAGAACTGGTGTGTTCTAAAGATCTATTATACACAGGGTGATACACATCTAGAGTTTAAATCTGTTCTTCTGGGTGATTCTGGCTCACAGCTACTGAAAACCAACTATTCAGTTTCTCAGCAAGTTTAAATATGACATCGAACCAATAAAAACCTCCACAGAAATGTTCTGTTATGGCCTACCAATCATCGGCTGACACTGCAGACAGTCACTGACATCCTCCATAAAGGTCATTGCTATCAAAGCTGGATGTTCACAGAAGGCTGTATCTTAGCATTTAAATAGAAAGTCTAGTGGAAGGAAAAAATGTGGTATAAAGGTATATAAATGACAGGAATAACTGCAGCCTTGAGAAGATTTTGAAGCAAAGCCCATTGAAGAGTTTTGAGAAGTGGACTGCAGCTGAGACCTTCAAGAGCCACCACAGACAGATGGATCCAGAAGATGGGCTACAACTGTCACACTCATCGCCACTCCTGAACCAGAGACATCCTCAGAACTGTCTTACCGGAGCTGAGGAGAAACAGAACTGGGCTGTGGCTCAGTGGTCCAAAGTCCTTTTTAGATGAAAGTAAAGTTTGCCTTTAATTTGGAAATCAAGGTTCCAGCGTCTTGAAGAAGATTAGAGAGGAACCGAATCCACGTCCAGTGTGACGTTTCCACAGTCAAGAGATGATCTGGGGTACCATGTCATCGGCTGGTTCTGGTCCACTGGGTTTTCTGAAGTCCACAGTCATCTCAGCCATCTACCAGGACATGCTTTCTTCTGCTCAAGCTTGATGGAGATGCTGATTTCGTTCTCCAGCAGGACAGACACCAGAACCAACAATCCAGACAAGCTGGAGGTCCCTATTAAAGCAACCCGGTCTTCCTGAACACCTCAGCAGGACCACAGGCGGGTCACCTCCGTGCCACATCGCATTGATGCAGTATGTCATGCAAAAGGAGCCCAGACCAAGTTCTGAGTGCAGGTCCTGTACAGGAAATGGACCCACTGTTCAGTAGGTCCATATTTCTGGGCTAAAATCCGTTGTTATTGTTCTGATGTAATATTCAAATTTCTGACAAACTGAATTTTGGGTTTTAAGGAGCTGCAAGCCAGAATCATCTAAACTAACTCTGTTTGGACCTGATTTAATGTAGATTTGGACCTTTTGATCCTGTTCTAATTTACTGAGATGTTTCTGAGAATGTTCTAGATTAGTTTAGGTGTTCATTGTTAGCATACCTGGCCAAGAGCAAACCTGTCACAATTCACAGAGCCGGCCCAAAGCAGAAGCAAACTGAGCTGCTTGTTAGACCCTCCCAGAACCAACAGGAGGCTCCAAAAGCTGCAGAACTAGGACAAAATCGGGTCTGAGGGAACCATCGTTGGTTAAACTGCTGGTGATCCTTGACTTGGAGGTCAGTTTAGTCAGACGGTAACTGAATGGTCGTGTTGTTGCTTTAACCTTCTGGATCTCTTCCATAAAACACTGTGGACTCGTATGTGACCACCAGCAGGTTCTGACAGTCAGAAAAGTCGGGTCTTTGCTTCTAAAGAGTTGTCCTCTTGCTGAACTTGTTACCTCCACCCTCTGCTCCAGATGTTGTATCATGAGTTTTTAATAATGTGACAGATTGATTTCATTTGGTGAGAAGTTGGTTCCTGACCCGTATATGTGAATCAACTCTTGTTCTTGTTGTTGGAGGTTTGGTTCCTGGTTAAGATGTTCTGGAGGTGTCTCCATCAGGCTGGGGTTTGATCCACTTCCTCGGCGCTGATGAACGTTGGCTCCTTTATGAGACAATGTGAGGACTGGATCTGCTCACAGAGGCCCTGAAAGGTTCTAAGGTTACCACACAAGCAGACTGGAATCTGGTTTGCTTGGATGTCAGAGGTGGGTTTGGGTCGCTTGGCACCTGATTGGTGGCTTCAGGGAGTCTTTGCTTGTTTCCAACATCTCCTGGAGGACAATAAACTGCCGTGTCTCCGACAGTCGGATGACAGGAGGTCATTCGCTTAGTGGAAAACTCCGAGGTAGCACTGACCCGGTCCAAATGAGAAGAATGAAGCTGCAGAACACCGATGATCCCGGCGCTCATTCTGATCCCAGAGACGTTAAACTGGTTTTTATTGTTTAGACCAAGGCTCCCGTCTGGACCAGAACCAGTGTTATTCTGTCCCACATCAGCTTCAGACCATCTGGAGAGCATGTGTGTGTTTCCCTACCAGGAACCTTCCTCCTGGTACTGTTTCCTCGGGCTGAACTCACCAACCGATCCAGTTGTTCTGCTTCAGGCCCGTTCCTCATGCAGGCCATCACATCTTCTCAGTTCCTGAGAAGCTCATATTTTAGTCATGTAATCCAGCCAAAACACGTACAGGAAGTTCCAGATAAACACAGAACCAAACGGACCTGGAAATTCAATGAAAACCTGCAGATGATTTTACATTCTGATATATCGGATCTCTCATGGTTCTGTCAGAGGAACCTGCACATGGTCCAGTTTGGTCTGTCTCTGCTCAGAACAGGGAACAGAAGGAGCCCGAGGAGATGATAACTGAGATGTTTGTTTGGACCTGAGAGTTCAGGTGGTTCTGCTCTCTGTTTCTGGCTGCTGATTGGATTTGATGTTCTGCTGTAACCACAACACCGGCCTGCTCGCTGATGACTGATCTGAAACATTGGTTGCTACATACGCAGAACCGTTTGTTTGGGCCGAAGGGAAAGAAAGCTCCAGAACCTAAATATAGCGGAGTTTGGACCTTGGAGCTCAGCTGAAACCAGGATGTTAATCTAACCGTTAAAATCTGTCAGCGACAGTTGAAAGTCCCTCTGATAACAGAGCTGCTGTAGATTAAAGGAAAATAAAACCATAAACGAATAAAAAGCTTTTTAACCGGATTGTTTCTTATTATTTTATTTTCACACGTTGAAGTTTCTTCCGTCCAATGAGGAAGCGGCGTGAGAAGGTTTGGTGTGGAGCTCCAGAGCTTCATGCTTCTGCAGGTGTGGAGTTAAATCTCTTCCTGCTCCAGTGTTGGTTCTGGACGCGGGCCTCGGCAGCTGGCTGGAATTTCACAGAGACCCGCAGGAAATCCAGGCAGACGGAGGGGAACGCTGCGGGTCACATGACTCAGTATTTAAGCTCGCAGCCGGTTCTGGTTTCTACATCCAGATGTCCTGCTTCTGATCCGACCAACACCAAGCAGCACTCTGTGTTCTACCTTCGTGCTCCTGATGTGTCGGTTCTGATTCTTTTCTGTTTGTATGTTCGGGTAAAACCAGCAAACATCTCTGGTTCTGAGTAGAAACTCTCCACCCACTCTAACAGTGAGTTTAACTTCCCTGTTTCTGATCCGGTTCTTTTATACTTGTTGTGTCAGAGCTCCACGTGAGACAATGAAGAGAACCAGTGGACCTCCTACAGGCCAGCAGTGATCAGCAGGAGGTGAAAGTACCGTTTCCTGCAGACAGAACCAGGAGTCTGGTCAGATGTGAAAGGCAGAATTTATTTAGATGAATAAATCTATTGTTGGTTCTGTCTGTCCTGTTTGGAGCTTCACTTTCACTTCTGTTCTCAGAGTTGGTTCCTCTAAACCGCCTTAGTCTTTGAGCGAGCAGCTGGTTTATGCATAAGGCAGCTATCTGGAGCTGCATGGTGGAGCAGAAGGTAGCACCAGGAAGGTCCTGGGTTTGGTCCAGTCACCAGATCTCAGTTCAGCAGAGCAGCTTTGGTCTGATCTGTGCTCTGAGTGTCGGTGGGACGGAGAACGCCGTTATTGTTGGAGTCCAGAAAGGGAAGATGGATGTTAAAGGATTCAGAATGACAGAGAGATCTCACAAGTGTGAAGAGGTCAAAGTTCAACGATTTCTAATTCAAACCCTGGAGCAAAAAAGTCTTAGTTTCCGAGACAGAAACATCTGAGTGTAAAATTTTCTGATGTGAGCGAAGAGTAAACGGTTTTCCAGCTGAGGCTGGTCATGCTCATTAATCCTCCTCTGCATCTCCTGGTCTCCCTCCTTCTGCCTCCTGTCAGCTGACCTGGACTTTCCACTGAAGCAAATGTAAAAGTGTTGATCTCGCAGCTTTTTCACACATTTTTCCACTGAGATCGTTAACAATCCTCCAAAAGCTGCTGCCGCTGCACAAAGACAGCCCCATGTTTGTAACCACAAGTCTTGCTTAACTTTTTTTAGGAACTGAAACGGTTTTCTGTAGTTTTGTTTGACACCAACAACGTTACTAGTTTTACTGAATGAATCATGAAATGATTGGATAATTTCTAGTTTAAGAAAATTAATCAGAAAAATGAAACGCAGAATAAAGAAAGTGGCAGAAAACGTACTGAAAATGATTACCCAGCTTTGTCCTGCTTTGGGTCATATAATTATACATTTTAATTGTTATCAAAGCTTTTATTATCTTTCCGAACAGACGTTAGTGTAAAACTCGTTTAACTGAGAAATAGAAACACAAATTGATCTGAAAGCAAAGTTTTTTGCTGATCCAACATCATTTTGACAGATATGTCGGTTAAACCCTGATGCTAACGTCTACCTTGAAGGTGTGTGACCGTATGCTAACATCCTGAAACACGCCATTGTGTCCTCTGAGGATGTCAGTGTTAGCAATGCTATGTGCTAATGCTAGCATGCTAACACTGTCATCAATAGCTAATTAATGTGACGATGAGTAACTGAAAATGTTCCCCAAACTGTTCCAATGTGAAGCAACACTGTTTCTCATCGGTTTTATAAAAATATCACACTGAAACCGCTACTGTTAGTGCTTACAGCTAATTATTATTATTCCTCAGACTAGTCAAAGGTTTAAGCTCATCTTCTCCACCTCAGCGGGGGGGGGGGGCATTGTTATGGATGTATTATTCTGTGGCCTTTTCTAATCATCTCTTTGCTGTCCTAATTAAATATCTCTGCAGCACCGCTCACTGCTACAGCTTAGAAAAAATACAGGTCCTTCTCAAAATATTAGCATATTGTGATAAAGTTCATTATTTTCCATAATGTCATGATGAAAATGTAACATTCATATATTTTAGATTCATTGCACACTAACTGAAATATTTCAGGTCTTTTATTGTCTTAATACGGATGATTTTAGCATACAGCTCATGAAAACCCAAAATTCCTATCTCACAAAATTAGCATATCATTAAAAGGGTCTCTAAACGAGCTATGAACCTAATCATCTGAATCAACGAGTTAACTCTAAACACCTGCAAAAGATTCCTGAGGCCTTTAAAACTCCCAGCCTGGTTCATCACTCAAAACCCCAATCATGGGTAAGACTGCCGACCTGACTGCTGTCCAGAAGGCTACTATTGACACCCTCAAGCAAGAGGGTAAGACACAGAAAGACATTTCTGAACGAATAGGCTGTTCCCAGAGTGCTGTATCAAGGCACCTCAGTGGGAAGTCTGTGGGAAGGAAAAAGTGTGGCAGAAAACGCTGCACAACGAGAAGAGGTGACAGGACCCTGAGGAAGATTGTGGAGAAGGGCCGATTCCAGACCTTGGGGGACCTGCTGAAGCAGTGGACTGAGTCTGGAGTAGAAACATCCAGAGCCACCGTACACAGGCGTGTGCAGGAAATGGGCTACAGGTGCCACATTCCCCAGGTCAAGCCACTTTTGAACCAGAAACAGCGGCAGAAGCGCCTGACCTGGGCTACAGAGAAGCAGCACTGGACTGTTGCTCAGTGGTCCAAAGTACTTTTTTCAGATGAAAGCAAATTCTGCATGTCATTCGGAAATCAAGGTGCCAGAGTCTGGAGGAAGACTGGGGAGAAGGAAATGCCAAAATGCCAGAAGTCCAGTGTCAAGTACCCACAGTCAGTGATGGTCTGGGGTGCCGTGTCAGCTGCTGGTGTTGGTCCACTGTGTTTTATCAAGGGCAGGGTCAATGCAGCTAGCTATCAGGAGATTTTGGAGCACGTCATGCTTCCATCTGCTGAAAAGCTTTATGGAGATGAAGATTTCATTTTTCAGCACGACCTGGCACCTGCTCACAGTGCCAAAACCACTGGTAAATGGTTTACTGACCATGGTATCACTGTGCTCAATTGGCCTGCCAACTCTCCTGACCTGAACCCCATAGAGAATCTGTGGGATATTGTGAAGAGAACGTTGAGAGACTCAAGACCCAACACTCTGGATGAGCTAAAGGCTGCTATCGAAGCATCCTGGGCCTCCATAAGACCTCAGCAGTGCCACAGGCTGATTGCCTCCATGCCACGCCGCATTGAAGCAGTCATTTCTGCAAAAGGATTCCCGACCAAGTATTGAGTGCATAACTGTACATGATTATTTGAAGGTTGACGTTTTTTGTATTAAAAACACTTTTCTTTTATTGGTCGGATGAAATATGCTAATTTTGTGAGATAGGAATTTTGGGTTTTCATGAGCTGTATGCCAAAATCATCCGTATTAAGACAATAAAAGACCTGAAATATTTCAGTTAGTGTGCAATGAATCTAAAATATATTAATGTTAAATTTTCATCATGACATTATGGAAAATAATGAACTTTATCACAATATGCTAATATTTTGAGAAGGACCTGTAACTGTTGATATCACATAAGATGCAACACATAGTCAAAGATAAACTGATACAAGAGGATGACCTTTAGGAAGGTTAAGAACAGGCGTAGATAAAAGCAGAACTCACGATCCTGCAGGACCCTAAGATGGGCTGAGGGGGGCCCGGTACCGAAGGTGAATGTCACTCCGTATCTGTTCAATTATATACTCTGTACACTGATCATTTTGGCATTACATCTTAATTTTATACTTAACTATTTCTTATTATTTCACAAGGTAAATACTTTACTGGTTTTACTGGTTGGGTCTCGGAACTGGAGAGAAACGGACCCGGTGGTGAACAGAGAGAACAAATGCTAAGGTTTAAAAGGGTTCTATTCAGAATATTTTGTGCTGATATTTGGGTCATAGAATAAAATGGTTATAGATGGTATTTAAATATTACGTTTCCAGACTGAAACAATTAAATCATGTGTTCCAACTGGTGTCGTCTAACGGTTATTTATTCATTTACTTTATGGTTTGAGGTTTCCTGTGGGGATGATTTGCTTCAGAGATCATTTCACTGAAAACCTAATTAACTAGGGAAGCTGCAGATGACCTGCTGAGGTCATAATGAACGGCTGTAGACTCTGCAGATAAATTAGCTTCAGCTAATCTACATTTCTGCCTCGATGAGACAAACTACTTTTTATTGCTACTGTATTAAATCACATTGTTTAAATCGGATCAACCTTAGTAACAGTTTAGTTTTTCATCTCTCTTTCAGGAGCCTGTTTTCTAGGAAACCCAAAGAGTCTAAGGCAGTGTCCCACAATGCAACAGGATGGCGACTGTTTGGCAAGACGGAAAACAGAGAGGAGGATCCCAGAGGGGAGCTGGCCGCCACGATGTCTCCTCAGCAGGTTCGTTCTTGACTTCTTCATCTGTCTGTTCCCGTAAATAAGAGCATCGTAACCCTCCATCTCTCAGCCATGTTTATAGAATATGTGGTTATTATTGTCTTGGGGAAATGATCTGAGCAGAATCTTTTTCATTTTTAGGCACTAGTGGCCTTTATTTTTAATTTCTTCCAAAGGTGAGCTGACAGGAAATGGGGTGGAGAGAGGGGCAAGACAAACAGGTTGGGACTAGAAGTTGGGACAGCCGCGTCGAGGACCAAGGCCTCCGTTCATGGGTCGTGTGTTTTACTGCTGCTGCCTGATGTGAGCTTTCCTAAAATCTCTGCTGGTCTTTCTTGCATTGATGCAGCCATCACAGAAGAGGAAATGATCTCTGCCAAAGGCACTGATCCAAACCCCATACCATGATACTACCCCAACGGGACCACATCAGGGTGACAAACCTGGTTTGGAACATCAGCATCGCCTTATTTGCCTCATATTGAATTAAGAATGAATGCAGCCTGAGCTCTCAGTTTCTGGGTCGGAGATGGGGCCCAGTAGGACATGCCTGGAATCTCCTGACCACAGGTGATGGAACGTAGCTGCAGCAGTAAATCCAGAGCTTTGTGTGAGCTGCATTTTATCTATAGTGGAAATAAAAACCAGACCAGTCTAATAGGAACCAGTTTGAAGCTTTAACTGGATAACATGTAGGTTCTGATTTGTTTTCCGGCCGGGTTCTCCTGACATTCATCTCGTCCTGCATCTGTTTTCATGGTATGTCATGTCTGGATTGGGACCGTAAAATGGATTTACTGGGAGTGTGAGTGGTTGCTAAGCGACTTCCAGACAGAGCCTGCTGTTGATGAGGCCGATGATAATAACTTTCACACGCTGTGGTTGAATGTAAGCAGAGGCGCTCAGAGACGGAGGAACACAGCAGCTCTGCTCCGACTCTGAGCCTGAATCTAGTCCTCAACCCTGGGAACCAACAGGCAGCGTGTTTGTTAGGTTAGTCTGAGCTTTCCAACCCCGCCGTGACTCTCCCTGCTCCTCAGACACTAGGAGCCGACAGCTGCTGGTGTTTACGTTCGCTCCGATCATATGATTCATCGGGAAAGCAGCCCGCCACATGTGGTTTGGCTCAGAGTGGCTGACACGTCGGAAAACTGTGGCGACGAGGCATCCCTGCCACGACAACGTTCCCAGATGTTCTCAAGTTTATTTTCTGTAATTATTTTCCAGCAGGTTTTAAGTTTGGGCCGTTCCTGTTTTTGTTCCACAACAATCTGAGTTGTAAAGAAAAGTTTTATTTGGAAGAACGGACACAAAAGAACCAGAAGCCTTTACCTCAGTCCCATTTAGGACCTTCTCGATGAAACAGAAATTGGATTTTATCTCCCAGTGGGAATGTTGTTGTTGCTGATGAATCCCAGCAGCTGAACATCTCATGGACCTGAGCCGGATCAGTGGAGGCAGGTCTAACAGGGCAGTTCTGTCCCAGACACGGTCCCCCTGGACCTGCAGCCTCCTGCAGCCCAGGCCCGATAAATGACAACTGGTTCTGAACTTTATAGCTGTAGCTAGTTTTGATCTTCTGTCTGACTGCATCAGTCACAGGATTTCCTCTGGCTCCCCCTGCTGGCCGTGTTTAGAAGTGACGTTATAAAAGGTGTGTGTTGTGGTGTTGAGCTGCAGCTGTCCTCCTCTGAATGAGGCGTTCATTGTACAGAAAAGTCACACACACTTCTCTACAAACATCTCCATTCATCTGGATGCCTGGGCTGATTAACATACATGAAGTCATTCACTCTGCACCAAACTGGTGATAGTGTTCAAACCTGATGGAGACCTTTAAACACAGAACAGTAGAAACTGTTTAATATTAAACATGAAACGTTAAATAAACGGCTCGGTCCTTCTGCAGCTGTCATGCTCATTTTCCTGGAACTCCAACCTGCTGCATCCTTTCTTCTCATCAGGATGTGAACTTAGAGGAGAATTTAAGTACGCTTTGCTTCCCACCAGAAACATGGGATTAGATGTTGAGTTTCAGCAGAATCCAGCTGAGAGAAGCTGTTGGGTTTCAGCTCCTCTTCGTTTATCGTCCACAGCAGGAGGAAGAGGCGAAGGACTTGTGTGCGTCCTCGAGTCCCCAGTGCCCCCAGGCTGCAGGAAGGAGGAAGAACCTGGAGTTTGAGCCTCTGTCTACCACTGCTCTGATCCTGGAGGACAGGCCGTCGTGAGTCTCTACAACAGGCTGCAGACAGCAACAGGAGAGCTGTCCAACCATCTGACCTTCTTCTTTCTGTCCCTCAGGAACCTGCCGGCAAAGTCTATGGAGGAAACTCAGCGACACAGACTGGAGTATGAGGAGATGGTGGCAGGAGCCAAGAGGAGAGGTGAACATACAAACCAGTTCCTCATGTTTAATCTGTTAAAATGGTGTGGTTCAGTTGGTCTCCCTACCTTCTCAGGGTGTTCAGAGGTTTGCAGTTTACTTTGGCAGCTTCTTTACTCCATTTCAGTCCACTTTCAGATGGGATCTTTAGGCCCAGCAGCTAGTACGTAACCTGAAAATGTCTGATGTCTCCATCAGAGATGAAAGAAGCCCAGAAGAAGAAGCGTCAGATGAAGGAGAGACACCGACAGGAGGACAGCATCTCCAATGCCATGGTGATCTGGAACAATGAGATCTTGCCCCACTGGGACACCATGTATGTCCTCACAGTCCTGTGTTGTTTGTCAGAGTAAAGGTGTGTGTCTGTAGCTCAGTGTGTGTGTGTGTGTGTGTCTCCAGGAAGGGGACGCGGCGGGTCAGGGAGCTCTGGTGGCAGGGACTTCCTCCTGGAGTCCGAGGAAGAGTGTGGAGTCTGGCCATCGGGAACGAGCTCAACATCACGCCAGGTACCGACAGGAAGTGGGTTCTCTCCCTCACATGAAACACGACGGCTCCGGTGACTAAGGTCCGGTTCTGTTTGTCTCCCTGCAGAGCTGTATGAAATCTTCCTGTCCAGAGCCAAAGAGAAGTGGAGGAGTTACAGCGAGACCAGCTCGGTCAACGACAACGAGAGCGGTACCAAACCAGAATCTAAAGCTTCTCTCATCACGCGCTCAGCTGATAGTTCCATCCTGGAGATAAAGTTTCTTCTGTGTTTCTCTGTTAGATGGAGGAGCTTCGCTGGCTGACAGAGAGTCCAGTCTGGACCTCATCAAACTGGATATTTCCAGAACCTTCCCGTCTCTGTTCATCTTCCAGAAGGTAACAGACCTGCAGCAGCTCCGACGGGTCCGGTGGAGGAACGTCTGGATGTTTTGTTTAACTTCCTGTTGTCTCTGCAGGGCGGTCCTTACCATGACCTGCTGCACAGCGTGCTGGGAGCGTACACCTGCTACAGACCCGACATCGGCTACGTGAGTCCGTTCTCCTCTTGCTTTTGATCCAACCACCTCTGGGTTTTATGATGGACCTGGAGATCCTTCATGTGTTTCAGGTCCAGGGGATGTCGTTCATCGCTGCTGTTCTGATCCTCAACCTGGAGGAGGCTGAGGCCTTCATCACCTTTGCCAACCTTCTCAACAAACCCTGTCAGATGGCCTTCTTCAGAGTGGACCATGAGCTGGTAACAACCTGCAGTCTTCATCATCATGATGATCACCAGAAACTCTAAACTCTCAGGGATCACTTGCTCTCTCCTCTCCTTCTGTGTTCCAGATGTTAAAGTACTTCACATCCTTTGAGATCTTCTTCGAGGAGAATCTGCCGCGCCTCTTTGGCCACTTCCAAACCAACAGCCTGACCCCTGACCTCTACTTGATCGACTGGTGAGTCTCTGAACCTGTTGGTTTACACTCTGAGGATGTAAAGTGGTTCCACTGACGGTGAAGCTTTGTGTTCCAGCAGTTTGGTAGTAAAGATAACTCAAACCTTTCACTGCTTCTTTCTTCATCCGTCCAGGATCTTCACTCTGTACAGCAAGTCGCTCCCTCTGGACGTGGCGTGCCGAGTGTGGGACGTCTTCTGCAGAGACGGCGAGGAGAGTTTGTTCCGGACGGGGCTGGGAATCCTGCGGCTGTACGAGGACGTCCTGATGCAGATGGACTTTATCCACATCGCTCAGTTCCTGACGCGCCTGCCGGACGACCTGCAGCCGCAGACGCTCTTCACGGCCATGGCCAACACGCACATGATCAGCAGGAACCGCCGCTGGGCTCAGGTCAGCTCCGTCACCAGTCACACGGGACTGAAGTAACTTCCTGGTGTTAAATGCTTCCTGTTTCCTGTTCCAGGTGTTTTCTGCTGTGATGAAGGATGGAAACATTAAAGAGGCGGAGAAATCCAGCAGCCCAGCTTTGAGAAGCTAACACTAGTTCCTGCAGCTGTGAAGCTGGACGCTGGACCTGAAGCCAAACTCAGAGCAGAAGCTGTGGAGCTTCAGGTGAAGATGAGGGAACTCCAGAGATTCCTGATGAATGAACCGCACTCCGAGGTGGTTGGTTCATCCTGATCTTTGTCAGGATTTCAACGCAGAAAATAAAACCCGGCTTCATGTGAGTCGCTCTGCTGCCTCCATGTTGGGACGCCACCAAACTGCTGCTGCTCCATCAGGAACATCTCTGTGGTTCAATTCTTCTTCATTTGCTGCTTTTTCCTGCACCAGATTCCTGGTTCTGGAGATGATGGGAATCTGTTGCTGGGCAGTTTGGCTCCTGTGAGCTCAGAGGTTCCAAGGTGTTCTAAAAGCCTAAAGAGTATTTATTCCAGTCAGAGACCCTGTAGTCACAGCTGATGGTGGAGATGAAGGATTCAGAGACAGGAAACGTTGAGCCGGCGGTGCAAACGTGCTTCAGTTGGGACGTGATTCCAGGATCCAGATTTCCTCTCAGAGCACTTTATTCCTGCAGGACCGAAGCCTGGCGGAGAACACAGAGGAACCACACTGATGGGTCAAAGTCTAAGCCAAATGAAACCAACGTGTTCTTCAGCTGGCAGGAGATCCGGCTGCAGAATGACGTGTTTTTATTCTTTGCATCATGTGAAAATGAATCCATAAAACTATTCCCTTTTGTTCCTGAACTGTGACCTGCTCCTACATGAAGAACTGAATCATTCCTGTTTGTCATTAAAACACATCACTTATCAGCAGCTGGTCCATCAGAAGGTCATTCATCAGCAGCTGGTCCATCAGAAGGTCATTCATCTGCAGCTGGTCCATCAGAAGGTCATTCATCAGCAGCTGGTCCATCAGAAGGTCACTTATCAGCAGCTGGTCCATCAGAAGGTCATTCATCTGCAGCTGGTCCATCAGAAGGTCATTCATCTGCAGCTGGTCCATCAGAAGGTCACTTATCAGCAGCTGGTCCATCAGAAGGTCATTCATCTGCAGCTGGTCCATCAGAAGGTCATTCATCTGCAGCTGGTCCATCAGAAGGTCATTCATCAGCAGCTGGTCCATCAGAAGGTCATTCATCTGCAGCTGGTCCATCAGAAGGTCATTCATCAGCAGCTGGTCCATCAGAAGGTCATTCATCAGCAGCTGGTCCATCAGAAGGTCATTCATCAGCAGCTGGTCCATCAGAAGGTCATTCATCAGCAGCTGGTCCATCAGAGGTCATTCATCAGCAGCTGGTCCATCAGAAGGTCATTCATCAGCAGCTGGTCCATCAGAAGGTCATTCATCTGCAGCTGGTCCATCAGAAGGTCATTCATCAGCAGCTGGTCCATCAGAAGGTCATTCATCAGCAGCTGGTCCATCAGAAGGTCATTCATCAGCAGCTGGTCCATCAGAAGGTCATTCATCAGCAGCTGGTCCATCAGAAGGTCATTCATCAGCAGCTGGTCCATCAGAAGGTCATTCATCTGCAGCTTCTCGATCCTGCAGTTATGAGAGTCAGCGATGAAGCAAAAATATAAAACAATTCAGTTTTCTGAGGTTTCTTCAAATTAAAGATCACCGTTATCCGTTATTTTTAAGGAATATTATCTAAATAATGTTTCAGAACCCAAAAGGGTCCGGTCCATGAGCTCCAGGGTTCAGTCTACCAGAGATCAGAACCAGATCAGTGATCAGCAGGTCAGATACTGAAAAGTCTGATGGTTTTCTCTCATTAAATGCATCATCTCCCACTCTATGCATCAACCAGCAGCATGTTGATGCACGACTTGGGATTTTCTGTTGATTCTGAACCGGTACCTTCACCTGAGAACCTGCAGCACAGGTTTGCTGTTGGACTTCAGTCACTGAAGTATCAGGCTGTTCCTCCAGAGGATGAAGACTTGTAGAGCAACAGTCAGGACTAGACAGCAGCGCTGCAGAGAAGGTAGCTGAGGGACGGTAAGGAGGATGGATTGCAGCTAACGCTGAAGAATAGATTAGATCATAAGCCTGCTTGGATGGAACATCTGGTAGGTTCTGTTCTGCATGTTGGTAACGATAACAGAAGATCATCATGTTGGTTTGAAGCTAGCTGTCACTGGAATCATGCTTCCTTAAATACCAAGCAGGCACCACGATGTTGATGCTCTGCTACCACGCTCCACCATGACCCAGACTCAAAGTTCTTCATGACCTGAACCTGCTCCAGCTAGCAGACCCACAAGGCCTTCCAGCAGGTCTTTTTCTGGTGGGTTCTCCACCTGCTGTGAAGGTTCCTGGTGAACAGCAGCAGGTAGATTGTTTTTCCTTCTCTAACTGATGCTTGTTTTCATCCGTACTGCAGTCCACCCTGCGGACCGGTCCAGTGTTCTGATGGGGATGTGTTTTGGACTAGTTGGCTCACTGAAGTGGAGTAAACGGTTAGAGACCCATGTTCAGCAGAGCCGTTTTCTGAGGCTTCTTGTGTCTCGGTGCTTCAGGCAGGTTGACATCTGACCAAAGTGATGAAACAAATATCTCAAATAATTTCTATTTTTCCGCCAAAAAGCCTAGAATCAAACAGAACCTTCTTGTGAACTCTCCTGCTCAGTACTTTCCTCAGCGAGCTGCAGACCCTCTGGATCTCTCACTGCGGCGCTGGAACCCACCAGAGACACCAGAGCAGATGAAGTTCTGAGGGAATCTAGAAATGTGAGGAGACCAACAGTGCTGCTGAGGTTGGTGGAGGTTTCGTTCTCCAGACTGTCTGCTGGTTCTTCTCCGCTCAGTTTCTTCCAGGGTTCCTTCACATATTTAGAACTCTGACCCGAACTACCGGACCTGTTTAACTGGTGCATTGGTCAGGCTTTATTATCTGCATGATCCAACCCGACACCAGCTTCTCATGGTCTGAGGCCCGGTTTTCCACTGGGGAAAAAAGGTGGAAGGTCCCTCCGGGTCGGGGATGAGTCCCACCCAGAAGCAGAGGGGTTCAATGATGATGGGTTGATGCATCATGGCTTTGTCTGCGTGGCTTCAGAGCTGAGAGGTGAAGGTCGCCGTCTGGGTTCAGAACCTCACCTATGACCAGGACGTAGATCCTGTCCAAAACAACTAGATCTAGAATACAAGAACCTGAACCGAGCTTTCTGTGTTGGGTGGCTTGCAGAAAAGGTCCTGGAATGAGGAACCTTTGGGTTTCATGATGAACAGACAGGATTAGGTCCATGTAACAACATGTAGATCAGATGTTTCCACAGAACAGGAACATCTTCATGTACCTTTAAATAAGGAACATTTTTCTGTACCTTCACTCACCTGGAAAATGTTAAAGGAAATTCAATACTTTCCAAAACCTCCCAGGAGCACGTAGGAACCCTGGGATTCTTCTAAGAGGGCTGAGAACTTTTTTTTACTAACATTTGAAGGAGGTGGTTCTGTTTCTGCTTTGAGGGAACCTACAGGAACCTTGGTCTCCTACACTAAAGCTTCTCTGTTATCAGGTTGATGGAGGAAATCTGTACCGACCCGCTTCCTGTTGGTTCCGGATGAGTGACGGGAGGTTCTGGGGTTCTGTGGCGGAGGTTCCTCTTTAACGAAGACACTAATTCAGCCAGACCGGACGCAAGCAGCACCAGAACCTCCAACATGCTGCTTTAAAGTATTAAAGTTGGTTCCTGTTACTGTCGTCAAACTTGTAAATTATTTTAAATTTTAAATTAAATTATTCATTTTAAACTAAAACTTGATGAATGAATAAGATTTTCTATAGGATTGGAAACTAACCGGTCCAGAACCAGAACAGTTGAGTCCAGTTTGGATCTCTGCTTACAGGATGTTCTAACTCCACACATCTTCTCAGGACGGCTTCAAACTACAGTGAGAAGATTCCAGAAACATGTTTTATTATTTAAAGGCTGTTTTATATTTTATTGAACTTTTATTCAGCTTCAGTGTTCGTTTTTTTTTCCCATAATGCCTTACGGTCGCTGTAAATAAACTGTAAAAATGTTCTTTTTCACACGACGGCCGCCAGTTTAACGTGTAAATAAATATTAATTAATCAGACTCTGCGATGTCCTTTAAATACATACACAGCTATCAGCCATAACATTATGACCACCAACAGATGAAGTCATCATTCAGGAGGGTTGAAGCATGATAAACAGCACATGATCATCCTTAGAGAAGATGGGTCGAGGGTTCAGGACATCAGAACGTAGTGATACCAATTTCTAAATGTTAATGTTCCCCCAAACTGGGATTGACCAGAACCAGCAGGCCAGATCTCCAATGAAACGAGAAGTTGGTATCAGTCGGTAAAAACCTTATCCGTAAATTTATAGAAAAAAAACATTTTTTCACATAGAGCAGGAAGTCCAGAGCTACCCTGAGTCCTGAGGAGAACATAGAGATCTGATCCATGTGTGGGATTGCTTCCCAACCACGGGATGTTGGTTTTCCTCCAGTTCTGCCCAAGAAGGAGATCAGAACTTCCTCCAAGAACAACGTCTTCCAGCCGCCTGGGAACGATGTGGGAATAATCTGGATTTTCTCATGTTAGGAATAACCTTGCTTACTGTTACTTCTAGAGCTTTTACACACACATGCCATAATGATAAAGTATAAATGCTAATGTTTTCACTCTGGTTAGGAGAGGATAAGAATCCTCACATTAGAAGAACCGATGACCTACAGTTTGACATAACGTTTAGTGCAGTGGGTTGATTAGACTGCTGCAGCCACACTTAGACTGAGTGTTGGACGCCTGCTATCACACTATCAGATAGACACCCCAATGACGACACGTAGTCTACTGATAAACACTGAGGGAGTGTACCTTCCATGGAGGGAGTACCAGACATGAAAACCATGGGTCAGCTTCCTTTCGGGGCCGTTTCGTCACTTCAAGCACCGAGCGGGTTAAGTACGGGAGCCTCAGCGCTGATCTCTGTAACCATTCCTCTGACTTATTTAGAATAAAAGTGTGGAGAGGACAGAAGAGTTTGAGAGTCATTCCTGTTAAGAGAAAGTGATTGTAAGCAGAGATTCGGTTCTGGGGGAGATCAGGAGGAGCTCCGAGTCGTCTATAAAGACCGTTGAGTTACCAGGCATTTACTGCCAGAAAGGCCCCACTGGACAGTCATTCACTTTTCGTTTCTCTCTGCTGGAAATGTTGCTACTAATTAGATTTAAAACAAGTTAGATGAATTAAATAAGATTTGAATGCTTACTGTTTTGAGTTTGATCACAAAAAAATGTGAATTTTTGTTAAACATTTAAATTCAACAGCTGCTTGGATTTTAAAAAGAATACAAGCAGCGACCTTTGACCTGTTAGGAGGTCCTCTTTTTTTCTGTTGAAACCCTGAAAATAACACCAGACTCATTAAACCCAGATTATTCTACACCGACAGCAGAATATGTCTCAACCAGTTTGTGATTTGTTAAATCTTTATTTGATTGGGGAACGTTCAACAAAGGGTCTTATTAGTGTGCTTTTGCTTCTGGACCACATTAGAACTGTTCCTGTTAGTGAGGAAACCAATTCCAACTGCACAACAGATCTAGAACCCAGAAGGTCCCACCTTTTAGTGGTTCAGCCTGAAACCTATAAGGGTGATGTCACAGCACCAATATGTGATCTGCAGACAGTCTGGGCCCCTTTTTCTTGCCCATATGCCCCCTTCAATCATACATGTTGGACATCTCCTCCTCAGGCAAATAAAACATCCAACGAACAACACAGCTCTTCCAACTCTCTGGTTGTTTTACGCAAGATGCTCTTCGTTTGAGGCTGCACGGTGGAACAGTTGGTAGCCCTGCTGTCGTGCAGCAAGAAGGTCCCGAGTTTGACTCCTGGCCTGGGGTGTTTCTGCATGGAATGAGCAGGTTCTCGCTCCATGCGAGACCTTCCTCCCACACTCCAGAAACATGACTGTCAGGATGATTGGTCTCTCTAAATTGCCCTTCATTTATTGCTCGTTTCTTTTGGTGTTTCTCATTTTTCTGCTCTCTCTGATGCATTCCTGAACACCAGTTACCGTTTGTCTTATTGTGGGCTTTCAGGGCCAAACAAGTTATTTCTTTGTTTTTTCTGGTCCCAAGTTAAGACTTGGAGAAGGTGAGAACTATGAATACAGACCAGTTTCCAGGTCTGTCTGCTTGGTGAGAAACCACCATGGTGCTGTGTGCAGCTGCAACCAGAAGGTGGAGCCAGAGGAGCAGTTTTGGTCCTTCTTTTCTTCGCTGCTGTGCTGCCTTCCTGATGAGCCTGAAGCATCTTTTTCACATCATTCAGGTTGCTGCTGCCCCCCAGTATTTTTTTTTTTTAAACCCTGTAAAATTCACTGAGTGATAAAAAATCTCAGAGCAGGTGCAGAAGAAGACGTTTCGCTGCCATTTCGTCCAGTTTCTTTTATTTTCACAGTGCTTGACGGACAAGAAGAAAACATTATTACATTAATGAAATAATAAACGTTTCTTCCTCACAGCAGAGGTTAGTTGTTGTTTTTTGTGAGCAAAATGCAGAAAAACATCACATTTGAGTTTTTCAGATCTAATTAGGACTAATTCATCACTGCAGAGCTGATCTTCTACCCATGCTGACTTGTGCTACCTTTCACAGGTCACCTGCAGATTTCTATCTTCACGCTGATTCAAACAGGGTGTGAAGACCCTGGCAGATGACCTTGCCCAGGGGCCTCGGGTATTTCCGAGGCTGGCGGTGGATATGGGGCGAGGCCGGCATGGGGCCTCTTGCTGAGACGCAGCGAGAGGAAGGTATTTGGCAGCAGTCTGACGGGTTTCCTGTCAAGGCGGGGCCAGAGGGGAAGAAGGAGCCAAGCGGGCCCCCGATGGCCTCTGAGATGCCTCAGCAGGAGGCAGGGAGGTCAGGGCAAAGGAGACCTGCATAGCATGGAGCGGATGAGTGTATAAAAGCGGAAAAAACTCAGCAGAAGTGAAACCTGAAGGATATTTTCACACTGTTTAAATTAGATGATGCCCAGGTGGACATCTGTAATGAATCTTCTGAGGCACACGTTGGTTTTCTGGCCTAAATCTGTTTGATTCACAAAGTGAAATACATTTAGTGAAGTCTGACGTTTCTGGTGGATGTGATCACATGCAGAGGGTTTTAAACAAGACCGGAAGAAGCCTCTAAAATCATCTATTCTTAACATGATTGAACGGGTTTTACTTCCTGTTCTACCTCCTGGGAACCTCCAGAAAGGATGATTTATCGAAATCAAAACTTCATACCCTGAATATTTCATGTATTAATTATCATCATGACAAAGAAACAGATGAATGAGGTACAAAGAAAGGCCTGAGTGGGATTTGAACCCAAGACGTTCCTGCTGTGATACTGCAGCACAAATCACTGATCCACCGCAGCAATCCCAGCAGCTAAAGAGGTTAGCAAACAAGCACTGGAGCAGTCCGCTTTAACTTCTGATCTTTTACCACAGGTCCCAGTCAAATACAAGTCGTTTAGGGGATTTTTTAAGTCAAATGTCAAGTCTTTAAAAGGTAGGTCCAAGTCAAGTCTAAGTAAAATTTCAAGTCCTTTGCACCAAGCCAATTCTGTAGTCTTTCAGGGAAAAGCCACGTTTCAAATGTTTTACCACAGGTCCCAGTCAAACACAAGTCGTTTATTGTCAAGTCTTTCAGAGGCCAGTCCAATTCATGCCTCAAGCCTTTAACCCCAATTCTAAGGTAAGGCCCAAGTCTCTTGCAACTAGTCCGAAACAAGTCACATGTCATAAGACGGTAAATCCAAATCAAGTGTTAAGTCTTTTAGGGGCAAATCCAAGTCAAATTTCAAGTCTTCAAGTCAAAGTCAAGTCTTTGAAGGGCTAGTCCAAGTCAGGTCTCAAATCTGAAAACAGTAACAAGTGAAAACAAGAGGAGTCTCAAGTGTTTTACCCCAAGTCAAGTTTCTGGTCCGTTGGGGGTAAGTTCAGGTCCATTTTCAGGTCTTTGAATGGCAAATCCAAGTCAGGTGTGAGAACTCTGAGGGGCAGGTCTAGGTTTTAAATCTTTAACCTTAAATCCAAGTTAAAAAATTCCTAAAAGATCCCTAAACACTGAGCAGACCTGCAGAAACAAAGTGTTTCAACACAGAATGGATCTTTAAATGTTTATTTGCTCTAACTTCCCCGTTAAACTGTGGCGTTCTCGTGTAGATTTAGTCTCGTTTCTGATTTTGTGTGATCTAATGAAGTTATCTCAGGAAGTGATTAAGCCAGAGCTTGTGATGCAACACCTTTCTGCATCAGCAGAAAGTAAAGTACCAACTCACCAACTGTTGACCACATACAGAGAAGTTTTAGTTTTTTTATGACGAAGAGCTGATGAAAAGAGAGGAGCAGGAGGAGGAGGAGGAGTAGACTGTTGGTCAACACACCGTTTCCTGTCCTCTGGGATGTCTGGTAGCCCTCTGGATGACTGGATCACTCATCTCTCTTCCTCAGTTCAACCTCTTCTCCTCCTCTTCCACTCATCTCTCTATCCCAACAGACTGTTTGGATTCAGTCAGTCCACCTTAAATCTCTGCAGACAGACGTCCACCAAGAGTTCAAAATCTAATTCAGTCCCTAAGAGATGATTTGTTATATGATGATCAACAAAATGCAAATAAAAGCAGAACTTTTTTGATAAAAATCAGAGTTCAGCCCCTGAGTCAACACTGAGTAGAACCACCTTTCTTTGCAGGTCCAGCAGGTCTTTTGGAGTTCATCTCTACGAGCTTTGAAGATCCACAGATTAATGGTTTTGTCCATTCTTCAAATTAGCTTAGAGAGTCCGATTGGATGAAGAGCATCTGTGAAGATCTGGTTTCAGGTGTTACAGACTCTTACACGGATTTAGGTTTGGACTTTGACTAGGACATTCTATCACATGGATTTGCTTGTTGATCTAAAGCTCTGGCTGTACGTCCAGGGTGGTGGTCCTGCTGGAAGGTGAACCTCCATGTTTTCACCTTCTCTCTCTGCCCTTCTTCCTGTCCAGCTACTGAGGAATGAAGGCCATTGGCGCCACAAAGACATTAAAAAAAGAACCTAAACTGCTTTAAACTTGGTCCATCACATCAAATCCCAATAAGACACCTTCATGTTTGTGGTTATAATGCGACAAAATGCAAAAAACTCACAAAGTGTGAATATTTCTGCAAGAGATCCGTAATGTCGGATCCCTCAGATGGGTCTGCATCCAGAACCATCATTCATCAGCAGCTGAACATGGAGTAGGGATTACCTTGGGAAACTATGTCCAGCTTTGCAATATAAAGTTACTTTCTCAAAGTTTATTGTGCAGAAAAGAAGCCGGATGTTCAGTTTGCCCAGAACCAGAATCCTGTACTGTTCTGAGGGTAATATATGTTTTAGTGTGTCGGGTGCGGATGGAAATGAGCTCTGAGAACTAGAATCTAACATGAAACCTATTTTCCTCTGAGATTAATGCTCCTGTACTTGGACCCTGACAAACAAACCTCTTTGGTTTAGGAGGCATCTGAGACCATCACACAGTGGACCCTGGACTACTCACATCAGTATTTCAGGTCTTTGTTAGAAGAAAAACACAAGGAAGCAACAGGTGCAGCTTCATCTTCATCTTTTCCAGGAACATCCATGTAAAAGTTTTTTACTAGGACCCTGGAAAACCTTATTCTGTACACATCCTGAAGACATGGCTGAGGAAGAAGAGGAAGCGTCTGCCTGCAGTCCAGAAAATTTAGAAACCAAATATGTGACGATCACAACCCTTAAATTACATAATTAATTAGTCCTGTTAGTCTACCAGCCTTGATCTGGTTTAGAAGCAGCTTTAAATAAAACTTCAGGCGCAAAACAAACTTGATCCCTCCAAAATAAAAGACTCCAGAGGTGATTTTCCTGGTTTTTTCAACCAGTTTTTTCTGAGGAGTCTAATGCACATCTGAAAGAAGAACATTTGGAGTGCTGACTGAGGAGAACCGGTCTAAGGTTTTCATTCTGGGGGTGGTGTACCTGCAGAGGAGCAGCAGGGACTCGAGCTGGTTTCCTATTAGGTCAATGGCCACCCCCAGAAGCCGATCCTCTTTAGCTCTCCTTTCACTCCTCATACAGCGGAAACCGGCGGGTCGGACGGAAGGAAAGCTGCAAGGCGCAATTAGACGCTCCATTATATAAAGGCATATTCAGATAACAGGGGCACCAATGAGGTCAGTATGTGCCTTTTGTTGTGGGATTAATGAGTTTTTTAATAAAACAAAAAAATGCCCCCTTCGTTATTGTAATGACCTAATGAGTATGTCAGTGGCGCCGGGCCATATTGGTGGGAAAGTCCTGCGGTTGGAGCAACTCTATGTCCTCTCCCTGCACCTGCATCCACCCAGAGCCACCCCGTGATTTCTGGACCTCAAATGTTTGTATTCAAGCTCAGAACCAAACGAGTGTTTAATTACCATAAATCCTGCTGGCATTTAGCCCTGCAACACAATGAATGGCAACATAGAGCTCATTTAGGTTATCAACAAGGGGCCCAGTGGTCAATTGGGTCATTGATTTGGATTGTTTGACAGACGTGGAGCCAAGGCCGCAGTAACAAGCAAAGTTCAAAAATCCCCCTCAGTTGAATCGAGAAGTTTGTCACTGAATCTGTTGGAAAGGGCTGTCAGGAGCGATTAGGGGGCATGAAAGGGCTCGGCGATCAAACGGGCTCTGTCCCAGCGCTGCACATTTAATTACAATTTGCATGTCTTTGTTCCTGACCCTTCAGCGGGCATGATCTGATTACAAGGGTGAACAGTTAGCACCGAGGGAAACTCGCAGTAAGCAGCCCCACATATTTTTCTCACTATAATCCCGGCTGTTTGAAGGAAGACCAACCCTCCAGCTCGCAGCGTCGGACGTAAACCTCCTTTTTCTGCTTCATACCCGTCCGCCGCAGCACTCTGGGAGTTTAGGGAGCTGGAGGGAGCATGGGGTGTCCACTGGCTCATTAACTAGGAGGCACTGTGCCCTTTGACCCCAATGATGCTGGGTGACATGGCAGACGTGGAGAGGCGATTGGCTGGCAGCTTCAGTGGTTGAATGTGCCACCAGTGGTGTTCCAGCGTGGAAAAGGCCAGCATGGCGCAAGGCGCTATCCCAGCTTAAATCACGTCTTTTATTGTTTTCAGATACTTTATTATATAGTTTCATTCATTAAAGGGATTCATGGATTATTTTAAAGGTGTTTCCATCATATATGTGTTCATGCAAAAAGTCAAACAGAATTTATATGTTTAATAATATTACCAATGATAATATGGATTTAATTTTTATAAGTTTATTACTATTTTTTTAAATGTATACATTCAGTTAAACTTAGTAATAAGTAATAAAGTTCTATTTTCGGTGAAGGTTAAAGAAAAATCAGATCTCTGGAGACAACGCAATGAAACGATCCGAATGATCAAGTCCAGTAAACGCATAAAACTAATTATTGGTGACAAAACAATGAGAAGTTAAAAGTAAAAGAAGTCAGTCAGAGGAGGAGGAACTGGTCAGATTAGTGAGGAAACACTGGAGATACTGGATGTACGGTGTATAAGGGGTCAAAGATAACATGAAGACATCATTTTAACAAATTCTGAATAAAAAATGACCAACATGCAACTAAAAAATATCTGAAAACAATAAAGGCAGTTCTAATAATAATAATAATATAAACATGCCTCCATATCTGTTCACTGTCCCCCTAATAACACAGCTCCTCTTACTGCTCTTCATCTCTCCTCTCAGCTGTTCTTCACCTCCTTTCTTCATGCTGCTGCTTTATGAACTCAATATGAAGGTTTTTATTCATTCTAGAGATCTGGAGATGTTTCTGAGCATTTTTAAGAGTAATTAAATTATTATTATTAATAAAATAAATCGGGTTTGCTATCAGCACGGAGATGCATTAGTGTATCCTGGATAGATTGGTCCAGGAGGCAAAGCGGTTCTGTTCTTGCTGTTTACAGGCAAACTGCAGTCAGAACCGCAGCGCAGCTCACTGCTGCTTGAAGTTAGAAAAGCAGCGGTTTGATAGTCCAACCAGTTGTAGTTTGAAACTTGTGGGAATCTTTTTAATCTGTTTGCTGTTTTTTACTCTCCTGCTGTTTAACATTCTCAGCATTCTACTTTACTCTGCTAGATCTTGTCAGAAAGTCCGGTTCTGCTGGTCCAGCCTGTAATTTTGCACTATGTTGTTTGTTTTATGACTGAGGCCTGAAATGGACACCGACGGTCCTGGGAATGACTTGGCATTTTCCAAGTGACACAGACTGACGTTGGACGAAATGATATGATTTTGTCGGCCAAGGTCGGCCAACTGAAGCGGAAAAACGGGCTCCTTGTGCTTCAGTACTTCCTGAACCCTGGAATAATGATCCTTTCTTGGTCATTAGTGTCTACTCAGTCAATCAGAAACACATCAGACATGAGTTTAGCATTCAGGCACAGGACGACTGACCTTGTTTGTGCCCTTCCTCACCAGCAAGCTGTCACAAGGCTTCACCCAAATTAAGGCAATTAGGAGCGATTTGTCTTCCCCATTAAGCCGGGTCTCCTCATCGGGTCCTAATGACGGCAGCGGGACATGGTTTAATCAGGGTTCACATCCACCTCCAGCCAGTGGCCCCTCTTTGAGTTGACTCTACAACCAAAAACCCTTCACAAGCAGGGGAAGGTTCAGGAAAACAGCAGCAGAAGCTACCAGAGGCTCCGATCAGAAAAACCTCACTGTGCACAGCTTGATTATCCCTCATAACCTGGAATCTGCGAGCAAAGTCGGCTGCACACAGCAGGGGGCCCGGCAAAATTTTCTTTGGAGATTTTCCAGAGATTTTCCAGGAGCTGAGACTTAAAACATGTACAGCACCATCCACACCTATCGATAGGCCTTTAATGATGTGTTTGAATTAAACTCTTCTAATGTAGTAGAATGATTTCTCATGAAAACGTTGATTTGGATGCTAGAAAGTTTTGTTAACAACATTCCCTGGTGGCACGGTGGATGGTTAACTGGTTCATCTAGAGGATCTAGGTCTGGGGACTGGCATGGCCATGGAGGAAGCTGAACCGTTTCTGGGTTGATTTGACCAGATGTTCTGGATCATTGTTCTATTTAAAGATGACCCATTTTACTTCAAATGTCCTGGTATTTCAAAGAGTCAATGATGCCATGGTTTCTCAAGGCAGAGAACCAGGCCCACAGCATCACAGATCCTCCACTGTACTTAACAGTCAACATGAGGTGCTTTTCCACATATTGATCCGGTACTTCACACCCAGACCCAGCTGGAGGGTTTGCTGCTGAAAAGTTCTATCTCAGTCTTATCTGACTGAAGCACAGGTCCAGTTAAAGTCCCAGAAGAGTTTTACAAACACCAAGATCTGCTGAGCTTTAGATGTTGTCCTGGGTTCTTCTTTGACCAACTGGATGAGTTGTCTATGAGTTCCTGGAGTACGTTTGGTAGGCTGATTTTTTTCTGGGCATGTTCTCCACATTTATTTGTGGATAATGGTTGTCCACCACCTGCACTGTGTCCAGCCGTCTGCTCACTCCTTACATTTAGTCATGAGAATAAAAACTTACCTCCTCATCAGATCCTGTTCGTAACAAACCAGGGGTTTCAACATTTAAAGATATTAATCTGAACGTAGATATGGGAACGTTTGGACCAGTTCTGATTGGATGCAGCAAAATTACCTCACATGGGAACCTCAACACACATCTGCCATATTTTAATACCATGTTCTCTTGTCTTTCCTATTTACCTTTGCTGCACGACCAATAAATGGAAAAGGATCTGGGCATGCAAAAAACACTGATTATTATTATTATTTCATGTTAAGATTCTTCAGCTGTGAGCCTGAATGATCAGTCTAATTATCAAGCCTAAATTTATTTCAGGACAATTTGACATATAATATCAATTAATAATTTCAAGATGGGAAGGTCAGTTTGCCAGTGTTTATCATCTTGATTTATGCCAAACACGTGGGCCAGAAACAGAAAATCAATCAGTCATTTTAGGCTCTGTTTTATCTCTAAGAAATTTCTAGTTGTCCAGTAAAAATCTGAACGTAAACCTGCAGCATAGGTGTCAAACATCTCAGTTTTCAGGCTTTATAACAGAAATATTGAAAAAGAACAGTTTATAAACGCTACAAACAGCTGCCTTGTGGATTATGATATATGAAAGTATTATTTTTCTGAAGCTGGAAGCGATTCAGTCAGAAAGCAGGTCATGTAACCTCCAGACCTCAGCCTGGCGGCCAGCTAGAGGAACACTCTGATAACATTCCCGTCCAGTTGACCTCCCTCTGTCCTCGTTCAGCTGCAGGATCCCATAATGCACCTCGATTTGTCCTGATCGCAGAGGTCTCAGAGTTATGTAAGCTCGCTAGATTAGCTCTATATGCACAGATTCATCACCATGTGGCAATTAAGGATTGTTTTTCATTTTAATATTTATGCTCTTCCTATTGAAATTACATTAAAGGACATAATTCAACTTTAATGTAAAAAAAAACCTAAGGTTCCATGATAGCTTCACACAGATGATGCAGATTCATCCCCTGAACATCCATGATGAGAACCTTGTCTTCCCATCCTGAATGCTGAGATCTGGTGTCTGTGGAGGACATTAGACTCCCTGTTAGAGACCCTGATGGACCTCAAAAACTCCAACTGTGTCCACGTCTCAACCATCTAGCTGTAAATTTGATGGGAAATTAAAGAATATGGTGGCAGTCCTTCTTTTGTAAGCCTAAGTGCTTAAATAAAGGGTAATTTGACTTCTTGTCTTGTATCTTGAAGAGTTAAAATCTTGACACCTCCAACCCATGTTCAGAACTGAAGAATCCTTCAGTTGTTCTGGGGGTAACTCAATGTAAGTTCAAAAACATCTGGGGAGCTCACCCTGAGACAAACATCTAGGAGGTGGGCAGATGTGGAGCAGGTGTGTCTGCTCAAAGCAGGAGACCACTCCCACAGAGCAGAGAGCTGCACAGGTAAGGGGAAAGCAGCCCAGGAATATTTGGGAGTAAGAGCTTCTTCATGGTAGGGAGCTTCTCAGTCTATGCTGATGCTGAACTGGCTCTACTGTGGACATTGGCCCTGGTGTCCTAGCAGGTAGCTGCTAATGGCAGGCTTAAGGCTCGATGTTTTATTTGCTGCTTCCAAATATCCTGAGCAATTTCTGTTCATCCCAGAGGGACAGTTTAGGTGTTCTTCTAGACCTTGGCAACATTGTGAAACATCTTAAGAACTTGGACTTAGCTATGCTGCTGGAGGACATAATGACAACTTTTCTCTCTCTCTGCTACATTCTCATACTACTCTACAATTTTGTGTTATTTGCTGTTATTTCAGCTTTTAACTCTATGTTCTCTTTCTGTTTTTTCTCTTTCTAGATGCTACACTTGGCCTGGCTCTGTGTTTAGCTGCGACACCATTTTGGAGTGGGGCATCATCCAAGCTTCTGCTGCCAACAACTTACAGCTCACCTTCTACAGATGATCCACTTGGCCCTGTCTTTCAGTGTTTAACCCTTTCTCTCTCCTAGACATGGCTACTGACTGAGCTTCTACTGTGACTAACTCTATGTGCTCTCTTTCAGACTCTAGAATTGAAAACTGGCTCAGAGTTTATCTGCTTAGCTGTCTTTCTCTCATAGATGAAGCCCCTAAAGGAGCTGCTACCAATAATGTTTCACTTTTCCTCCCCATAGAAAGTACTCCCCAGTTGGTCATGGCAGATGGCTGCTCATACTGAGCCTGGTTCTGGTTCTGCTGGAGGTTTCTTCCTGTTAAAAGGGAGTTTTTCCTCTCCACTGTCGCTACATGCTTGCTCAGTATGAGGGATTGCTGCACAGTCAACACCAGTGACTGTCCACTGTCTCTACATTCTCATCCAGGAGGAGTGAATGCTGCAAGTCACTGACTGGATGCAATCTGCTGGGTTTCCTTAGATAGAAAAACTTTTTATCCAATTTGAATAAATAACTGAATCTGACTGGTTGATGGTTAGGATTAATTGGAATGTATGATCCTCACTTGAAATCTGTATGATTGGATTGAACTGACTTTGTGAAGTGCCTTGAAACGACATGTGTTGTGAATTGGAGCTATATAAATAAAACTGAATTGAATTGAACTGAATTAGTATTGCTTGAACTGGTGATCTTGGAATCTACAGCTGCATAGAAGTTGATCTAAAAGACTTTCCCAACTTGTGTAAATGTTCAGCTCATCTTCTCAGACTTTCACTGAGTTCCTTGGTTCATTGTTCTTGGTCAGTCTCGGTCAATCTAATGAGCTCGTCTTCTTTAAAAGCTTCTTGGTGGCCCCACTACCTGCAACCTACATGGAAAAATCAGATAAATGACAGAGGATCAAAGCGAGTCACACAACCAGTTGGTGTACAAGCGCCGGTGCACGCCGTGCTTGTGAGGTTCTCTCTCTGTGAATGAAATAAAAGCTGGTCTTGTTTGGCAGTGAAAAAAGGCTAATAGGGCTGACCGGCCGCTCACCCCGCAGCAGCAGAAACAGAATGGGAAAGACAAACAGAGGGAGGAGGAGGGTATTCTTCTTGTGCACGAACGGGAAGGGTAAACGAGGGAACGGAGCAGCACCGGGTGGCAGATTAGTCCACCTTGTGCCTCTCAGAAGAATGAAGGGATGGACTGATCGGTTAATGGAGCCGCTGATGAGAACAGCGTGTTGTAGTTTAATGAGGAGAATGAAGAGACCCATGAAGTTTCTCAAATAAAAACAAACCACTATTTTAATTATGATGGATACATTTTAGCAAAAACTGCTAAATTTGGCCTGGAATCTATTGTAACTCAGGACCAAAACGACTTTTAACAACCAAATTACAGCCTTGATGACAGAGCTGTGGGAAGGGGAAACATGCATCCATCTTGATGGTCATTTTATCCCATTTAGGGGAATTAAAGCTGAGTGGAGTTCTGAAAGGACAAAGAATTAAGGAACCTCTGAGCAGAACTTATGACCTGTTTAGACCCATCCTGGTGGACCCGAATCAGTATTTGACATCACCAAAGATGATATGTGGAAGATCATTGGAGACCAAGGAGCAAACAAAATAAATCAAAGTGTGGAACGAATGGTTTGTCATCGAAGGACTAAAGAGACAAATGTTTGCTTTCAACTTGTGTTGATGAGTCAATACAACGAAAAGTCCTGCCACAACTGAACGACATACGAGGAAATCTCAAGAACTATTTGAAGTTTCCTCTCAAAGTTTTTCACAGGACAAACAGATTTCATTCATATCCACTTAATTCCAATCAGCCCAATTCCAAACAACTATTACTGAAAAGCGGTCAAATTCAGTTCATCATAATATGAAAAACAAAGTTAATGAAAGTCATAGCTCCATCAATGAGTCCAGAAAGCACAGCTAAACAGAGAAACACTGAGCCAGGAGTACTTTCTACGGGAATGGATAAACCAAAGAGACTGCACAAAGTTAATATTATAAATAAATTACTTAATCTAGAAACAAATCATAGGGTGTGGCCCTGTGCTGTGGGGAAGGGATTTATGGCGTTTGGGTTCGGGGGCATGTGTTCAATATCTGTTTCCTGGTTGGGGTTGGCTCTGTGGGGAAATTCATGTTGGGGTTCATTGGGGATGGGGGGCTAGGATTGCAACTCATTGGGGGGTTGGGGCTGCTCTGGTTGGCAGGCTAGTTTTGACCATGTAGAACCCTCTTTTGTACATGGTCCCCTCTCCGGATGAGGTTGGGGGTCAAAGGGGACTGGGGTTGGGTGGTTCCCCTGGGACTCTCCCCTGCTCTTCTGTGGGGGTTGCAGTAGTCCTGGGGTGGTCCTCCTGGGGTTCCTGTGCTCTGGGGGCCTTTGGATGTCTGTGGCTCGGATCTGCTTCGTATCTGTCTCAGGTCCAGGGGGCAGGTCTGTGGCTCCTCACACTCACTATTGCATATTTGTATGGAGAAACCTTGTATGCACAAGTGCGCTCACACTGAGACCCACAGGTGTTTAGATTTGGGTGTTAACAGATACACAAATGTTTTATATTGAGCTGCAGTTACCACTACATACATCTTGCATTCATAAGTATTGTGCACTTTTTGGTAAAAATGCAGTTAAGATGAACGTTTCTGCAGGGTGTTATCTTGTATTCTCTTCATCCTTCTTTCTCTCCTCCATTCTTTTCTCCTCTCCCCTTTTTCCTTTTTGTCCCCCTCTCTCTCGATCGTGTTTCTTTTTTTTTCCTTTTCATTTCTGTCTCTGTGTCCATGACAACTGAAATAATCCCAAAGCAGTTTCTATTAAAGTTTCTTTTATAGATATCAAACAGTTGTGAAAGTAAATCTGTTGGGCTTTTTTCTTGGCAACAATTCTGAACGCTACTCTGCCGGACAGGACAAGGTAAAAAAAAAAAAAAAAGACGGACTGAGCAAGGAGTACTTTCTAAGGGTAAGACATACACAGAACACAGAGCAGCAACAGTGGGCTGCACGGTGGCACAGTTGGTAGCACTGTTGCCTTGCATCAAGAAGGTCCTGGTTGGATTCCCAGCCGGTGGTCTTTCTCCATGAAGTTTGCATGTTCTCCCCGTGCATGAATGGGTTCTCTCTTCTTCCCACAGTCCAAAAACATGACTGTTAAGTTAATTGGTCCCTCTAAATTGCCCTTAGGCGTGAATGAATGTGTGCATAGTTTTTTGTCCTGTGTGCTTCTGTGTTGTCCAGGGTGTACCCCGCCTCTCGCCCCTAGACTGCTGGAGATAGGCACCAGCTCCCCCGCGATCCACTATGGAAGAAGCGGTAGAAAATGATGACTGACTGATATCAAGTCGTTCATATAACAGGATGCAAAATAAGCTTATTTACAATAAACAGAAACAGAACATATAAGGTGTAACATAGAGCTCCATCAATGACAGGAAAGAGACACAAGTGATGTGGTAAAAACAAAAAGGACGCCTGGGCCATGGAAATCACACAGAGAGTACACACAACCAATGGCCATCAGTGACCCATTACAGGAAAGAGACATTATTAATTACAGAACCACTGGGCGAAGAATACTTTCTATAGAGGGAAACAAACAAATCACACAAAATTAAAGACAAACAATCAAATAATTATTTCTCAACCAGTTTATGAATTTTTGTTTTAATAAGGGTTAAGAGATAATTAATGTCCCCATAAATTAAAATACAAAACAAATATTTTGTGTGTGCACTGAACAAGCTTTATGGTTTCCAAAGATCTCCTTGTCTCAACAATCTGCAGAAATATCAGCAGGAGAAAGTTCTAGTTTCCCCAGATGAAGCTGAGGATGAGGATGAAGGACAGATTTCCTTCCAGAAGGTGGAATTCAGAGACTAAGACTTCCTGCAGCTGCTGTATATTTGTTGTTGTAATCCTTGTTAACTCAGCACGTCCCTGATTGGAGCCTGAAACACTTGAACGTGTTGAGTTGCTGGATGTCAAAGCAGGAAGTGAAACCCTCCTGATAATCACTGATGTTGTTGTGGAAACAAGGCGTAGCTCATCACGAAGCCTTCCTCTCGCTCGCTGCAGGAGCTCCAAACACCTCATCGCTGTCATCGGCTTGAAACAGGGACAGATGGCGTTCCTGCAGACGGAGCAGAGACAGCAGCAGAAAAAAGGTTTGATCCTTTTAGAAATCTCTGTTGAAATTGTTTTAATTTAAAAGAATTGTTTTGCATCATCCTTTCCTGAACTGAACTCAATTTTCTTTAAGCAGTTTTTTGGTTCATTTCCTCGTGGGACTGAAAATAAAGCAAAGACAAACAGTCTGTTTCTATTTGATTTTATTCTTGGAGAACAACTTTAATAGTACTTTAATAGTTCATTCAGTAAACAGAGAGTTAATAGAATAACTATACATAAATATCATCAACACCTTCGTCTTCTTTCACTGAGCTTCAGATGTGGTAAACTAGCTTCATCGGTGAGGAATCTGACCTCAAACACTGGTGAACATTTAAGAGATGGCTCCTGCTCCAGTTTGTTGCAAGAAGATGTTAATCAAACAAAGATCTCAGATTTTTTGATCCACATTGAAACCCATGTTTCTGATCGTGGATTGTGGACCAGATCTTTACCCTTGCTGAGTTATTGAGGGACTTTGACCATCCAGTTTCTATGTGTTTGTGGATCTGGAGAAGGGTACAGCTGAGTCCTCCAAAGCATTCTGTGGAGATTAGATGATGAATAAAGTTGGATTAGATGATGGGGTTGTGGTGTTGGAGTCAGATCTAATCTTTCTAGGGCCAAAGCAGGAGATACGTTGTTCTTATACCAATGTTTGGTTCATTCTCGGTGCTGGTTGAGCTTTTCTATCTGGTCCTGTTTCTGGTGTCAATCAACAGAATTTTTAGGGTGTATTCACACTTGCCACTTTTGGTCCGCTTTAAACGGACCAGAGTTCGTTTCCCCCCTTGGGAGGAAAGAGACACAAGTGATGTGGTAAAAACAAAAAGGACGCCTGGGCCATGGAAATCACACAGAGAGTACACACAACCAATGGCCATCAGTGACCCATTACAGGAAAGAGACATTAATTACAGAACCACTGGGCGAAGAATACTTTCTATAGAGGGAAACAGATCACACAAAATTAAAGACAAACAATCAAATAATTATTTCTCAACCAGTTTATGAATTTTAGTTTTAATAAGGGTTAAGAGATAATTCATGTCCCCATAAATTAAAATACAAAACAAATATTTTGTGTGTGCACTGCACACACAAAATATTTGTTTTGCCATGGAAAGATGTAGAAAACTAACACACTTATTTACTTTTTAAATTTCCCAAAATATTGCACACAGTGGAGTTAATAAATAAAATATATATAGAGTAAATTAGACTGAAGGCAGTGAGAGTGGATTCAGCTCTGATGTCCAAACAACCTCTGTAGAACTTGTCTTTGAACTTCTCACCACCTCCATCTCCTTCTCCTGAAGTCAAACAAAAGGTTGCATGATATTTCTCATTAGAAGAAGGATGGATCTGCTGAAAATAAATCTAAATATGGTCTTGAAGCTGCATGTTCTCTCCATGCATGCATTGGTTCTCTCCAGGTACTTCTGCTTTCCCCCACAGTTGAAACTCATGACTGTTAGGTTACCTGGATAATGCCCTTAGGTGTGTGCTTGGTTATTTGTCCTGTGTGTCTCTGTGTTGTCCTGTGATGGACTGGACCTATCCATGGTGGACCCTGTCTCTGGCCCGCTGACTGCTGGAGATAGACCCCCTGCAAGGATGAGCAGGTATAGACAACAGATGCATGGAGGATGGATGGTCTCAAAGCTTGAAGTGTTTGTCTTATTAAAGGTCAAAATGCTGCCAGATAAACCTCAAAAAGGTGATATTTCAATGAACACACACACACACACACACACACACACACACACACACACAGAGACACAGCCAGCATTTAGTGGTTACCAGCAAGGCTTACTGGTGCAGAACAGAGGCCCGGTAAGGAGTTCTGCGATGCTAACTGACAGTCTGGCAGGACGGTGGGGCCTGTGATCCGTTTGTATATATGTGTGTGTGTGTGTGTGTGTGTGCTTATCAGGCAGCTCTGCATGGGCTTTGACCTCTCACATACTTCATGAGTTCATTAATGAAGCTCAGAGCCTTGCTGCTCTCTCCTGCCTCACACTGACCTGAGATCAGCTTCATCTCAACACCCTGCAGAGTCCAGATAAGCTCCTGGTTTTAATTATTACTCGGATCCATGTTTAATAAACCAGGTGAGAAGGTACCATCATCAGGGTCAGCTCCTCATTTTATCCTTTTACCCTCAACCATACAGTGGATTTTACATGTTTAACATCTAAAGATCTTTCATGGTTGTGGTTCCATCATTCAGAATGGTTACTGGACCACTCTTATTTGCAGAACAGATTTAGTTGCTTCCTGGAATAGGAGTAGACCAAATATATCTACAGAGTTTGGAATGGGGCTTTGGGACAAACAGTGTTGTTTGTTTGGGGTCTTTGACCCAGAAGTGTCCAAGTTCAACCATCTGACCAAAACTGTCCCCTTCAGAGGAAAGCTAATCGGTTCGGATGTTCAGGAACCAGCAAGGTCCAAGAAGGAATCCCCTGCTCCAATCCCAAGACCATCAAGCTCGACTGGAATCTGGAGCTGTCCTCATGGACAGGACGAAGTGTCTTCTGAAGAAAACTTTGATGGACAGACAAGATGGACACTGACCGGTTTGGACACAATGACAAGAACAATGCTTGAAGGAGTCGAGGTGAGGCTTTCTCCAACTGTCAAGCATGGTGGAGGCAGCATCATGCTGTGGGGCTGGTTCACTGCCAGTGGTGCTGGTCCATTGCATGAAGTGGGTGGGGTAATGATGAAGGAGGACTACGTCCAGAACTTCACCTCAGAACATCACAGGACAAGAAACCATCTGGATCTTAACTTCCTGTTTAAAATGCACCAAAACATGCTTTTCATCAGCAAACATAAATCATTTCCCCTAAAATGTTAAACTGGAAGTTAAAGGTTTATTTAATATCTATTATAATATTATTATTTTAAATTCCTGATGAAGAAAACAGTATTAAATCTTTGGCTCTGCTTTTTTCCTCGACCTACTTTTCCCTGAATATGCTGTTAACATCAGGCTAAAAACAACATGACAGTATTAGTGCAGAAGCAGTGTGCCAGAGTACAGAACCATCTAACAAACTGGACCACCCTGACTCTGAATGAAGTGGCCCATCTGAGACCCACCTGGCTGATGCGTAACACCTAAAGTGGAGCTCAGGTTGGAGCGTTTCCTTATTCCGCCCTGGTTCCAGGTCAGCAGTCTCTCAGTCTCCTGGTGACAGCTTTTGTCAGCTTAGCACAAATGTTTTGTATTAAAAAGGACTTAGCAGCATGCCGAGTCTTTCAGTCTGCAGAGCCATGGACACCAGCACACCCACCCACACACACTGCCTGGTGGCTTTGGGAATACTGGGATGAAGCTGTCTAAGTGAAGGGAAAACTTTAGAGGGGATGTTTTAGCTATTTTTGCACCAAGGATCTGTAATTTTCCACACCAGTGTACCAAAACAGAGGAGAGATTTGCTCACTGTGCAAAGAATGACTTTATAAATCAGTCAGAGTGGATCTATTGGCCTGATTAGATTGAATGATTATGCAGTGAAATGCATGAAGTCCTGACAAGACTGGAATGTTGCATCCCGGCCAACTATTGAAGGAATGAGCTTCAGGGGAGAGGAGGCGGCCTGCAGTAACCTTCACAGATTAATAACAATAAATAAACCTCCTCAACCACTTGTTACACAATAGCTCAAACAAACAATGATGGCTGCAAATATATGAAACATTTATTTTTACACAAGCTTAAGGCAACCGTTGCAAAAACAGTTTAGAGAATGAAAGAAAAATGAGAAGATGAAGGAAATATCATCGTTTCTCTGAGTCCTTCTGAAGGCAGATGGGGATCACCGCAGCCCCTCAGGAATGAATGATCATTATTATAAAAAAACTTATTTATGAGTGAAATTTGTGCAATGGTTTTTTCATATTCTTCTGTTTCTGTCTCTTTTGTTTTTACCTCCAACGGCTTTTCAACTGGTTTGACACTATTTAAACAAACTGAACTGAATTAATGGTATTACTGCCGAACATTTATCTATTATTCTAACACACCTATCCTTGCAGGTTGGGGGTGGGGAGCTGGTTCCTATCTCCAGCTGTTGTTGGGCCAGAGGCGAGGTACATCCTGGACGGGTCTCCGGTCCATCACAGGACAACACAGAGACACACAAGACAAACAGCCATCCACACGATTTACAGAGACCATTTAACCTAACATCATGCTTTTAGACTGTGTGAGGAAGCTGGAGTACCCAGGGAGAACTCAAGCATGCACGGGGAGAACATGCCCACTCCATGCAGAAAGACCCCAGGCTGGGATTCGAACCCAGGAGCTCCTTGTCATGATTTTATTGGCTGGATGCGGAAACTTGTCCTAATTAACAGAAATAAAGGCCTGAAAGCCTCAGTCTGTTGGAATGCATCCATATAATGTGATTCAATGGAGTTCCTGAAATAAATTAATTTTCAATTATTTTGTTATTTACTGAACATGACTGTAAATATAAATACATAAAGGCCAGGCATCCAACTCAAATACGTCAGAATTAAAATGTAAGATCTTATAGATTCAACTTAAAATAGAAGAGGTACCAGAAGACCCGACCACCACAGTTTATGAAGTTTGATCTTTTCAGGTTTTACCGGAAAATATCCAGCTTACAGGGAGATGACGCCACTCTTTAGATTCTGACTCTGAAATGTTCAGAAACGTTTGGATAACTAGTTTCATCTCCACATGAACAGTTAATGCATCGAATCATTTTGAGAGACCCAAACCCAAAACTCTAATCCAACCAAATCTGAAGTTTTCCCTCCAAGCATGGATTAAATGGTCAGATCTTCCACATAAAACACTGCAGACACAGACAGATTTCCATGTGGGTCCACCAGAAGGTTCTGAGCCTCATCATTCAAGAACTTTTATTTTTAGGACAGTTTCTGCTTGTTTGAGGTTGAAATTATCATCTGATGAAGATCATGCTGCTGTACAGGCCTGTCTCCTACCTGCTCGCTAAAAACAGGAGGAATCACCAGAACAAGCAGGGAGTCAGCATCTTCTGGATCTCTGCTTCGACTCGTCAGATTCTTCCTTCAGGTGTGAATCTAATGAGCTGCAATATTTTCTGAACGTTCCTCATTAACAGAAATATTGTCATAAAAAGAAGCATTCGGCTTTATTAAGAATGATTTAAAACTATAAAACCAACATGATTTAAAGAAGCAATGCAAGCATCAAAAGAATGGTGAGAATTATTGGACATTTTGCACCATGTCATGAGAAACAGCGAAGAAAATCCTGAAAATTCCTCGTTGGTCTTTATGTTGCATTATTATTTTGTGCCTTTGTAGTTTTAGGAATTTTCTAGAGTATAAAATGGAGCTGTCCACGACGTGAAGTTTAATGTCAACCGTGTTAACCAACATTTCTTTGGCAGCTAAGGAGTTAAGGTTCTAGATCCTAGGGAAATACAGAAATACAGATATATGACCCTAATAAACAATTTCCACAAGCAAGAGGACACAGAGCATGAGTTATAAGTGAAATTCAAACATTTCCAAGACAATTTTTTGCTGAGCTTTATGAAAACTGTTGATTGCAAAGAAAATAAACTTATACACAAAGATTTGTTCAACGTTACAAAATGAAAGCAGGAAGGAATGAAATATTAACTGGTAGGTTTGAAATATGGGAACAAATTGGTGAAGGGGTGGATTTTTGGGAACAGCTTATCTGACTGAATTTATTAGTTCTCCAAACCTCTGACAACCCAGGGTTCAGACCAGGAAGCAGGGTCGTAGTTTAACACTCCTCTCTGCAGCTTCTGTACTGCTACCCACCCATTACCCTATTAAGACAGTGTCTCGCCCACGGCCAAAATTCAATAGATTAAAAAATAATCTAAAACGAGGAAATCAGGAAAATCTAATAAAAATAAACACAACTCAGACTAAAAATAAAAATAAAACAATTAAATGTGGCCTACTGAACATAAGATCTCTCTCTTCAAAGACTTTGCTAGTTAGTGACCTGATTTGTGACAATCAGATTGATTTATTTTGCCTCACAGAAACCTGGCTGCAGCAAGAGGATTATGTTACTATAAATGAGTCAACTTCTACTAATTATTTAAATTTTCACATTCCTCAAATTACGGGGAGAGGAGGAGGAGTAACAACCATCTTTCAGTCTGATTTATTGATTAGTCCCAGACCAATCAATAGCTACAAATCTTTTGAATATTTAATCCTTAGTTTTCCTCATCCAAATTGCAAAGCACTAAAACCACTTTTGTTTGTTGTTTTGTACCGTCCACCAGGCCCTTACTCTCAATTTTTAGATCAGTTTTCAGACCTTTTATCTGATTTAGTGTTAAATACAGATAAGGTTATTATAGTGGGGGATTTTAACATTCATGTGAAAGTGATAGCCTAAATATAGCGTTTAATGCTATCTTAGACTCAATTGGCTTTGCTCAAAACATTAACAAACCTACCCACCTTTGTCTTCATTCTCTGGACCTTGTGCTGACATATGGCATTGAGTGTAAGACATAACAATATTTTCTCTGTTTGAAGAGTTTCAGTCAGGTTTCAGAGCTCATCATAGCACTGAAACAGCTCTGCTGAAAGTCACTAATGATATTCTTATGGCCTCAGATAATGGACTTGTGTCTGTTCTGGTTCTGTTAGATCTCAGTGCTGCATTTGATCCAGTCGACCATAATATTCTCTCAGAAAGGCTGGAATATGCTGTAGGGATCAGGGGAACAGCGCTAGGCTGGTTTAAATCTTATCTGTCTGACAGATTCCAGTTTGTTCATGTAAATGATAAATCATCTTTAAACTCCAGGGTTAATTGTGGAGTACCACAGGGTTCAGTACTTGGGCCAATTCTCTTTACTATATATATGCTTCCAATAGGTCAAATTATCAGGCAGCATATGATAAATTTTCACTGTTACGCTGATGATACTCAGCTTTATTTATCCATAAATCCTGATGAGCCCAACCAGTTAGATAGACTACAAGCATGTCTTGAAGACATAAAAACTTGGACGACTTTAAATTTTCTGCTTCTAAATTCAGACAAGACAGAAGTTGTTGTCTTTGGACCGGAGTCTTTAAAAAAGAAACTGCTTAGTCAATCACTTAACCTGGATGGTATTAAATTGACCTCCAATAATAAAGTAAAAAACCTTGGTGTTATTTTTGACCAGGACATGTCATTTAAATCCCATATTAAACAGGTTTCTAGGATTTCCTTCTTTCATCTCCAGAACATTGCCATAATTAGAAATATCCTGTCCAGGAGTGACGCTGAAAAACTAGTCCATGCATTTGTTACTTCAAGGCTGGACTATTATAATTCTTTACTATCAGGATGTCCACAAAATGCAGTTAAAAGCCTTCAGCTGATTCAAAATGCTGCAGCAAGAGTTCTGATGAAAATTAAAAAGAGAGATCATATTTCTCCTATTTTAGCTTCCCTTCATTGGCTCCCTGTTAAATCCAGAATAGAATTTAAAATTCTCCTCCTCACATATAAAGCCCTTAATGATCTAGCTCCATCATACATCAGAGATCTGATTGGTCCATATGTTCCTAACAGAGTACTTCGTTCTCAGACTGCAGGTTTACTGGTGGTTCCTAGAGTCTCTAGAAGTAGAATGGGAGGCAGATCCTTTAGTTATCAGGCTCCTCTCCTGTGGAACCAGCTCCCAGTTTTAGTCCGTGAGGCAGACACCCTGTCTACTTTTAAGGCTAGGCTTAAAACTTTCTTTTTTGATAAAGCTTATAGTTAGAGTGGCTTAGTTTATCCTGAGCTATCTGTGTAGTTATGCTGCTACTTAGGCTGCTGGAGGACATAACGACCACTTTCACTCTCTTCGCTACATTCTCACACTACTCTCCAATTTTGCATTATTTGCTGTTATTTCAGCTTTTAACTTTGTTCTCTCTTTTCTCTTCCTAGAAGCTACACCTGGCCTGGCTCTGTGTCTACCTATGACACCTTTCTGGAGAGGGGCATCATCCAAGCTTCTGCTGGCAACAACTTAATGCTCACCCTCTACCGATGATCCACATGGCCCTGTCTTTCGGTGTTTAACCCTTTCTCTCTCCTAGACATGGCTACTGACTGAGCTTCTACTGTAACTAACTCTATGTTCTCTCTTTCAGACTCTAACCTTGAAAACTGGCTCAGAGTTTATCTGTTCTTTCTTTCTAGATGAAACAACTAAAGGAGCTACATCCATTAACATTAACTTTTCCTTCCCATAGAAAGTACTCCTGGATCAGTGCTTCTTTGTTCTCTTTTTGTCTCTACTCTGTTCTCTCAAACCTCCAGTCGGTCGTGGCAGATGGCCGCTCACACTGAGCCTGGTTCTGGTTCTGCTGGAGGTTTCTTCCTGTTAAAAGGGAGTTTTTCCTCTCCACTGTCGCTACATGCATGCTCAGTATGAGGGATTGCTGCAAAGTCAACACCAGTGACTGTCCACTGTCTCTACATGCTCATCCAGGAGGAGTGAATGCTGCAAGTCACTGACTGGATGCAATCTGCTGGGTTTCCTTAGATAGAAAAACTTTTTATCCAGTTTGAATAAATAACTGAATCTGACTGGTTGATAGTTAGGATTAACTGGAACGTATGAACCTGACTTTGTGAAGAACTTTGAGACGACATGTGCTGTGAATTGGCGCTATATAAATAAACTGAATTGAATTGAATTTAACTGGATCTGTCTTATGGTGTCCGACTGTACTGAATCATCATCACATCTCTGGTTTCTATGTTCTCCAGTCTTCTGTGGACGGATCAGGATTGCAGGATGTTCAGTCCCGCAGTCGTTCTCTCCTCTTCCTCAACCGTGCCGTTGGAATCTGTGCAGAATGTAGTTTTTATGGTTTCTTTGCTGTACACTCAAGTTTGAACCAACCAACGTGAAGTGACATCTGGTCCTGATTGTCTGCAGGGAAGATGAGTTCAAGCACCAAAAAGGAAGAAGAAGCCTCTGCACAGTTTTCCTGAGAAGCATCTTGGAGTTTCATCTGAGAAATCCTTTCGGATCCTGCATGTTTGTGTTGTGCTTACCTCAGTGTGTGCACGCTTTAAAAGCTGCTTTGTGTCACCCCATCAGATCCAAGGATGCATGTTTGTGTCGGCGTTGATCTGTCAACGGCGGACTTCTGTCCCCGGAGTCCTCTGGGATTTGATCCCAGGTTTGTTGACTGACCAGCAGGTCTGAGGCTTAAATCCTGCCTTCACCTCTGACCCTGACACTAATTGCATCTCGCCCAAGTGCTGACGGCTATAATGCACCCCGGTGTGAGCAGAAAAAGATTCTCAAGGTTGCCTGGAAAAAGCCACGGAAGCAGCTGGGCCAAAGTCGCCTTGAACCTTTAAGCCCAGATGGAGACCTACGGCTATGAGGAGGGCTGGAGGTGTTTCCTGAAGAATTAACTCGTTTGTTCAGCTTTAATCCCACAGAAAAATAATGAAGTCAGTGCCAAGGTGCTGGTGGGAAAGTGGGACTGATGCATTTATGTATAACTGAAGGAAAGAAGAACGGATGGTGGAAGCCGTCTCTGCATCTAAACTCCACATCACTGGTGCTTGCTCGGCCCTGTAGGGCGTGACACAACAACAAGCTGTAACTAAAGCTCATTAGGAAACAATCCCAGTGTAGGTGTCTGTTTTGACAGTGATAAAAGCTTTTTAGATTTCTTTAGCTCAAAACGTAAAGCTGCCGTCCAAAATCAACACAGACAGCCTGCGAACAACAAGGAGAAAGGGAAAAAAGCTCAGGGCGTACGAAAAGTATAAATACAATACAAGATCATTCCAGCACGTCTTTGCTTCTCGATGATAGATGAATCACTTCGGTAAAAATAGGAGGGGCGGAATAATGAGGTCACAGCCTCTCAGAACCCAACCTGCCGAAGTTTGTTGGATCAGATCATTTCATTAGGCGCTCGATTATTTTCTTCACATATTAACATTTCTCTGATTGACTGCCGGGTGCTTGGGAAATCAGCTCATTTCAGATAAATTCTGACCAAGTTCTGGAGCAGGACAGCGGACAAGCAACCACGGAAAAAGAAGGAGAAGTCTGGTGTCAGTATGAGATGGGATGGATGATATGTTGTGGACTTACTTAGAAGCTGGAAGAAAAAACTAAAATTCATGAACCATAAAAAAGCTGCTCCACCTGAACCAAATAACTGGTTGCTCCACCGTTAGTGACAACAGCTGCCGTCAAATGATAAATGGTAAATGGACTGAACTTATATAGAGCTTTTCCAGTCATACAGACCGCTCAAAGCACTTTACACTAGAGCCACATTCACCCAATCGCACTCACTAACGTCAAGATTCCTCTACAGTTCAGTTTTTATTCAGGCATATTGGAAGGTTTTCCAGTACAAACAGTTGTTTTAGGTCATGCCACATCATCTCATTTGGGTTAATCTCCAGACTTTGACTAGGCCACTCTAAGAAACTAAATTTTCTTCTAAGCTGGACTTGCTGGTGTGCTTTAAAGTTTATGTGGCAAACTGAAGTCTGAATTCTTGTTTAACAAGCTTTAACACAGAGGGAGGCAATATTTTGTAAAGTTTTTAGAGTAAAGATCAATTGAAACCCAGAGGGAAGAACATCAGTCTTTCCAGAGGACAGGTTACAGAGATACAGAGATGCGTATACTTTGGTGTGTTTGTTTTAGTTTTAGTCAACTGAAAGATTATATGAGCTCATGGTTCATGTAGAACATCCTGCAACATTTCTATTTACAAAATAGGGCTGACACTCACGCTAGGCATCTTCTGCATCTGCAAACAGGTAGGAACATATCTGCAGCGTCCACAGCCGATGTGTTTCAACCAAGGAGTCGTTCACATTCTTCAGCCGTGACAGAGAAATACTTGAAATCAGCTCCAATCTTCCCTACAGAATGCAGGAACGAAGCCCGTCCTTTGTTTGGACGCAAATATTACAGAAGACATGAAGGTATTTAAAGGAGAACATAATAGTTGTATTCAGATGAACGTGAGCTGATCCCATTTCAAATCTGACTTACTGGTGTCATCAGGGAAATACCAGACACACTGATGCAGGGAACACAACCAGAGCTCCTCTTGCTTCTACTGGAATGGACTAATTACAGCTGGACTCTTTTAAACCAAACTGCATGAACACATAAAACACCAAGATGCTCACAGGAGCACTGGAGGAGCTGCAGAGATCTGGAGCACCTGCTGGCAGGATAACTGTCAGTCATAAACTCCACAAATCTGGTTTTCATAGAAGAGTGGCAAAAAGAAAGCCATTGTTGAAAAAAGTCAGAGGCAGTCCTGTTTCCAGTTCACCATGAGCCACGTAGGAGGCACAGCAAACGGGTGAAATATTTGGACTACACCCAAAATACTATGTGTGGCAGTGGCAGCATCATGCTGCCGGGAATACTTTTCTCCAGGAGGGACATGGAAGTTGATGGGAAGATGGATGGAGCTAAATCCAGGACAATCCTGGAAGAAAACCTGTTGAGGTCTGCAAAAGACTTGAGACTGGGACAAATGTTCACCTTCCAGCAGGACTACCACCCTGAATATACAGCCAGAGCTGGTTTAGACTGAAGCATATTTGTGTGTTGGATTTAGGTCTGGACTTTGGCTAGGCCATTCTAAATGAGAATCAAGATGTCAAAACTGATGTTCACAGATGCTCTGAGTCTAGTCTGACCATGCTTCAGCTATTTGGTAAACACATTCTTGACTGTAAATGTACAAAGCTGCAAGAGGCAAACACCAGAAGACCCAAGGGAAACAAATGCACACCAGACTTTTCTGAATTTTATTTGTAAATGTGTAAATATTAAAACCCAAGTATCGCTTTCCTTCCGCTTCACCATTATGCATGACTTTGTGTTGGTCTGTCAAGTAAAATGCTAGTAAAAGGCTTTGAACACTGTTGCATGGCGCCCTATGTCAGCTCTTCTCTAGATGTTGTAGGAAATCTTTGTTTTTCACTTCCTGCTTCTCTCTGTACAGCATCTGAAGAACATCTGATAGTTCTGTTTCACCACAGTTTCTCACCTAAACCAGGTCAGATGAACCAAGATGCTTTATGGTTCATGGTAAGATGGTTTATCTGGAGCTCAGACAGCAGGCCACCATTAGTACTATCAGCTCACTAACGGCTCTGCCACTGATAACAAACAAACACACAGATAACGGAGGATTTTCAGGGACTTCAGCTTAATGCTAATTACTGGAAGACTGAGAGAAAATAAGAAAACTGCAAATATTAAGAGTAGAGCTCCTCCTCAATCAGCCAGCATAATGACCGGGTCAAACATTTACAGAAGCAGAGCGGGCTCAGAACCGATTTACATTCTGGACCAAAGTCTCATTAAGCTTGTTGAAGCAGATTAGATTAGTGATAGTGTTTAAACGTCTGCAGGATTAAACCCATACATGATAATTAGGTTTGTGTAACTTAAATCAGTAGATGATGGGTCCCTACTGAACATTACTCTTTGCACTAGATAAGTCTGCAATTGTTTAAACGTTATTAATGTAGAGAGGCTCATGATAAGATCCCCGTTTCTGTTCATGGGTTCGTGTAGAATAATAAAATGAATGAAAAATCTCCCTAATGTTAAATTAATGAATGATTAATTTATCAGAATAAATATTTGTTCAAATTGGTTAAACGTTTTCTATGTAAGGAAACCCAGTAGCTTGTGTCAAGTTAACTTTGCAGCAATCTCTCGTACCAGATGAGCCCATAGCAAGGTAGAAAGCTCCAGCAGAACCAGAACCAGAGAAGACACAGCAGATACACAGGAGCGCTGATCCAGGAGTACTTTCTATGCTAAAGAGAAGGTAGAGAGTTAATAGCTGCAGTAGCTCCAATAGTGGAGAAAAATCAAATTTTTTTAAGGGGTTACATTTGTACCATTGTTGAATTGCAAATTTATACTAACTCAGATATATACATACATCCTCCTTAATATTTGGATAAATGTCTTGTAGCAGGTTCCTCCTAGACTACAAACTTATAAAACGCTTCTGGCATCACTGGCTTGATATACAGTACCACTACTGTTTCTGGCTGAGTTCATTTAAAATGGTTTCTGGAGAACATCCGACTCCTAAACATTGCTCATAAAGGACAAGAAGTTCGCTTGAAGGAGTCAAAGTGAGGCTTTCAAACCTAAGAATACTGTTAAACATGGTGGTGGCAGCATCCTCTTGTGGGACAATTTAATGTTAATGTTGTGTGTTGGTTTTTTCTCTTGCTCCAGTCTGGATTTTTCAGTCCGTTCTCTGCTGTGACTTTTCGTTCTAACAGGTTCCTTCCCATTTAGAAAAAGCAGACAAAAACGTCCAGCTGGTCTCCTTCTTTGACTCTCCAGATCTTGAAGCTGTGCAGGATGAGCCCCCTGACCCCAGCTGATGTTAGCAGTTAACCAGCTAGCAGCCTCCAGTGGCTTCCAGCAGCATGGTTGACTGGAGGGGCGAACCCGCCACACCGCTGGGCTCTTAATCCTGTTAAGGAGGAAAGAGACAATTACTCTGCGGCTCTACAGTTCAGTGCTTAGATCCGTTTCCAGCAGAGCTCTCAGAGCACAAAAAAACCAGGAAACATCAACTCAAACCTTTCAGTCTCTTCAAACGTCTTTTCATGCTAAAAAAGTCACAGAACATAACTTGTGGATGCATATTTTTCTGGAGACAGGGAGGGTGGAGCCTACAGACACAAATGCTGCTAATCACCACTTGTCCTAACTCTGAATTTGGTTTCTAAGCTGCATGATTCTCCGTGATCCCTGGCTCACCTCGTCTGAGAGCTTCAAAGGTCCGCTCCCCTCTCCGTCTGTCTGTGGGCGTTTGCTTTAAGGCCACGTTGAGCTGACGGCCTCAGCCAGGCGTGCAGGGCGTCGCCTCTCCACTTGTTCATGTCGTTAAGAAAAGCTGCTGAGTATCTGTTTGCGTTCAGCAGCAGTGGAGCGTATTCAGGCATGGGTTTGGCTCTTTATTCCAGGCCGTCTGCAGGTTACCTCTGCTAATGTTTCTCTGACTGCTTTTATCTTCAGGATTCTGCTGCCAGACTAATTGTCGTGTTATTTCTGGGAAGCTTTGATCAGCTACATTCATTCAGGTCTGCTGGGATATTTCTGTTTGCTGATTCTTCTTTGCTAAACAGCTAAAAGCTCATTTAGAATGGATGGAGAACATCTGTGAACATCAGTTGGATTAAGGTCTAGACTTTGACTAGACCATTCTAACACATGAATATGAGGTGCCCATGTCAGGTCCTCTAGAGCTACTCTCCTGTATCTTCTGCAACATGCATGAATCAGATGTATGGCTCATGACCAGGCCTCTGCAGAGCTGATGAATAAATGCAGCCATTTTTATTCTGGTGTGGAGGAGGAGGGATACATCTAAACGTTGCAGGATAGAAGCTCTCCAGGATCAGAGACCCCTGATCTAAACCATCCTATTGTAGCCTTGGCTGAATGTTTAGGGGTCTCGACCTGCTGGAAGCTCCACCCCAGTTGGAAGCAGGAAGTAGAGTGGGCTCAGAACAACATTTTCTTCCAGGATTATGCTGATTTAGCCTCATCTGTTGAGCTATCAAAACAAAATCCTGATAAAATACATAGAATTTCTGGACTAAATTTCTAGATTCAGTCTGACGTCTCTAAAGCTGAGCAGTTCAGAACTCGTCTGTTCCACATTTAGTGTGGGAACGTTTGACCAGACTTGGTCTTTCAGCTCCCATTCTTCTTTTAAAGCTCTGACTAATGAAGCGTCTGGAGTAAATGGTTGTAGCTGTTGTTGAGGACCCAAACACTGACAGAAGGTCAGAGTCAGACAGGTCAAATGAACAAACCCTAAAGTCCCAACCTAAAAAAATCAAGCCAGGAAAACCAGTCAGGTGGACTCGAGGGAAAAGGTTTGGGCAAATCAGGATCCAGGAGCAACAGGAAGTGATCGGACAAACAGTTTTTCTTCCTCATTTGTTTTTTTTTTTGCAAACAACAGAGGTGCACAGCACCCCCAGTGTACAACATGATTATTGTCTTTAATGCTTACCTCCAACACTATAAAACATTTTCTGGTTTTGGTTCTATATTCTTCGTTTCCATCTGGATCAAAAACCTCCGTTAAAGTTCACCGCCCTCCTGCCTCTTTAACTTGATCTTCTAACGTTCTGCTTTCTCGTTCTTATCTGTCACGTGTCCCATGTTTTCTAGACTCCACGGCTCAAACAATCCTGTGGGATCTATTCTGAAACCGAGAAGGATTTCCGTTCTTCTGTAATTTTCTTATAGTTTGTAACAGACTTTTGTATTTAAAATGATTTGACAAAGATCTGAAGAAGTGAGGGAAGAACCTAATATGCAGGGAGGAGGGATTACAGAAGAGGAAGCAGGTGGCGATTAACTGATGCAGAGCAGCTGAGACGCAGGAATCTAAAGAGGGACATGGATGATAAACAGGGTGAATGTAGAGAGATCCAGTAAAACAAAGACTGAAACCAGAACAGAACACAACCCAACATGAGACTGACCTAAGATACCAACCTAAAAGTGACAAAAAAGTGCAGAAACAGGAACAGCAGGACGTTAATGGGACATGAAGCCCAAAGAAAGACAGATTTCAGTACAAGATGGCCAGTTTTACAGAAACTATAGAAAACGTCTCAAATCAAAATTATAACCAACTTATGAAAGACCAAAAGGTTATAAAAACACAAAATGATGACAAAAATAAAACCAGGGATCATGGCGGCTCCATCTGGAGCTAAAGTTTTCATTGGTCCACATGTTCCTGTCCCAGTTTGGGGTCCAGAAGCTTGTCCTAATGTAAGGTGAGGTTTAGAAAGTGCAAGAACTGCAGAGGTGAAGTTTTTCCTGCTGGAGCTTTATCGGTGTTTGATGGACTGTTTTGCTTTAAAACAGAGACTATATTAATGTTTGGGATGCTTGCATGTTTTTACTGAAACATCTCTCTACAGTATCTCCTGGTGTCTGAACATTCCTCAGTGAAACCCACCCTGCAGCGTTCGTTAAACCAGCCGGTGTAGCTTTCACATGAAGGCCAGGGTTTTATACGACAGGAAGTGATGCTTTGTCAGGCTGTGGTGTTATGGAGCGAGACTTGGAGGACCGGCCCCCTGGTGCACATTGTTCCAGTGATTGACAACTGTAGGAGCCCAGCTGGTGCTGAAGGGCCAGCCGTGGGGGATCAGCTCCTCTCCATTCTTGTCTGGACCTCTCTGCGCTGACGGCGTGTCAATCAAAACTCTGCAGCTGCAGACTGAAGCATCCTTTTGATTTAAACTTTGTCAGATTTAAATGAATGTGCAGAATAAAACCTCTCTGAAGCAGCTCGATACTAAACAAATTAGCAGATAGAAGTCATATTTCTCATTCAGAATGCGCCGGTTCTCCCCGAGCGGCCCATTAATCACGCTGACTGACAGGCCGACCCACGATGAAACAGTTTACCTTCTGCCCTCCCTCTTCTCTTTCTGTCTTTGAGAAGTTTTTATTTTCTCAAGCTCCAGCGGCGCCCTCCTCACCCCGTCGCAGAAGAAAAGAAATGAGAGAAAGACAGAAGCTCAGGGGGAAGGAAGGAATGCATTCACAAGCGTACGATTGACCCCTTCAGAGCATCTTTGGGGCCTTTCAGAGGCTGCATGTGTCAGCAGAGTCGCTGCGAGGATGCTGCAGAAACTGCAACTCTGCTTGTTTTTCTTTCTCTCACCTGAACTGAGAGCTGACCCGCTTCTCTGTCTGTTGAGTGAGCTTCATGACCCCATCAGAGGTGCTAACCCCCCCCATGAAGATCTCAGTGAGAAGGAGCACAATGTTGATCAGCTCCTTCGCCTTTCCAAGCACACATACAGGTCCTTCTCAAAATATTAGCATATTGTGATAAAGTTCATTATTTTCCATAATGTCATGATGAAAATGTAACATTCATATATTTTAGATTCATTGCACACTAACTGAAATATTTCAGGTCTTTTATTGTTTTAATACAGATGATTTTGGCATACAGCTCATGAAAACCCAAAATTCCTATCTCACAAAATTAGCATATCATTAAAAGGGTCTCTAAACGAGCTATGAACCTAATCATCTGAATCAACGAGTTAACTCTAAACACCTGCAAAAGATTCCTGAGGCCTTTAAAACTCCCAGCCTGGTTCATCACTCAAAACCCCAATCATGGGTAAGACTGCCGACCTGACTGCTGTCCAGAAGGCCACTATTGACACCCTCAAGCAAGAGGGTAAGACACAGAAAGAAATTTCTGAACGAATAGGCTGTTCCCAGAGTGCTGTATCAAGGCACCTCAGTGGGAAGTCTGTGGGAAGGAAAAAGTGTGGCAGAAAACGCTGCACAACGAGAAGAGGTGACCGGACCCTGAGGAAGATTGTGGAGAAGGGCCGATTCCAGACCTTGGAGGACCTGCGGAAGCAGTGGACTGAGTCTGGAGTAGAAACATCCAGAGCCACCGTGCACAGGCGTGTGCAGGAAATGGGCTACAGGTGCCGCATTCCCCAGGTCAAGCCACTTTTGAACCAGAAACAGCGGCAGAAGCGCCTGACCTGGGCTACAGAGAAGCAGCACTGGACTGTTGCTCAGTGGTCCAAAGTACTTTTTTTCGGATGAAAGCAAATTCTGCATGTCATTCGGAAATCAAGGTGCCAGAGTCTGGAGGAAGACTGGGGAGAAGGAAATGCCAAAATGCCAGAAGTCCAGTGTCAAGTACCCACAGTCAGTGATGGTCTGGGGTGCCGTGTCAGCTGCTGGTGTTGGTCCACTGTGTTTTATCAAGGGCAGGGTCAATGCAGCTAGCTATCAGGAGATTTTGGAGCACTTCATGCTTCCATCTGCTGAAAAGCTTTATGGAGATGAAGATTTCATTTTTCAGCACGACCTGGCACCTGCTCACAGTGCCAAAACCACTGGTAAATGGTTTACTGACCATGGTATCACTGTGCTCAATTGGCCTGCCAACTCTCCTGACCTGAACCCCATAGAGAATCTGTGGGATATTGTGAAGAGAACGTTGAGAGACTCAAGACCCAACACTCTGGATGAGCTAAAGGGCCGCTATCGAAGCATCCTGGGCCTCCATAAGACCTCAGCAGTGCCACAGGTTGATTGCCTCCATGCCACGCCGCATTGAAGCAGTCATTTCTGCAAAGGATTCCCGACCAAGTATTGAGTGCATAACTGTACATGATTATTTGAAGGTTGACGTTTTTTGTATTAAAAACACTTTTCTTTTATTGGTCGGATGAAAT